>NW_019272020.1:5396616-5471616 GCF_002738345.1 Cucurbita maxima | reverse complement strand
TATTTATATCTCAATCAACGGTTATACCTAGTAAAACTATATATGGTAGATGACATATAAAGTAAATTGTCATAAATAATAAATAACTATGTATAGTTAAAAACTCTATCATTATATCTAGTAAAACTATATATATATAGTAAAATTATATATAATAAGCTGAATTATATATATTCTTTCATGTACTTTCTATATTATCTGTATTCTTTTTTACTGTACGAAGATGTATCATAGTTATATATAGTAGATGGTTATATCTGATGAAACTATATATAATAAGTTGAACTATATATATTCTCTCAGGTACTTTCTATATTATCTATATTATCTCTGTACATACTTGTAGTCATCAATACAAATCATTTAGTCAATATTATTCTTCCATTTTCTCTATCATGTTTTTTGTGTTCATCTAGATCAAGTGTATGTGTTGTTGTGCGATCCTAACAGATGGTTAAGTGCTATAAAGTAGCCAAACTAATGAATTTACTCTCTCGAGATAGAAGGAAATTGAAATAATATTACAATTTTTTGGGTATTTTTTCAAAGGTAAAAGTTTTTTGTATAATTTATTTTAGTTTGTAAAATGGGATAATATTAGCATATTTCTATAAATATGAACAAACATCCCACGTGTCAAAAAGGATACGATGATTTGGGGCATATTCCCATCCAACCAATCTCTGATCGACATCTCAAAGCTGTCGATCTCATCAAAGGCCTGATGTGGCCGTTTACCTTATTTTTATTTTTATTTTTATTTCTTAATTCCACAAGGTGCCTGAAGGTGACATGTTTGATTGTGACCCTCCAATCAAACATTGTATTTTCTGGACTTTCACGGAAATACGTGACAGCCAAGTGATGTCGATTAAGTAATAAATTAATAAATTTACACCTTATATATATATATATATATATATATATATAAAAGGTTTAAATCCATTTTTCAATTACTTTTATTTAATACGATTTTTTTTAGAGTTAACCCAAATTTAGCATATTCTCGATTAAGTGATTTTGAGTTAGTTATAAATGAAATTGAGTGAAAATGACTCTAAATTACTTACAAATTATTTAAAATTGAATTAATTATATTTTTTTAAATAAAATTATAAGAAAAAATATAGATAGAAATTATGAGTATTTTGTTTTAAAATATTCCTAAAAGCAAAATTTTTAAATTTAAAAATAAATAATTATATTAAATAAGATTTGGACCTTACAATATTTTTCCAAATAATAAATATCTTTAAAATATATAATCTATATATATATATAAAAAAATCTACCATACACAATCACTCGTATGCATAAATGAAAAAAAAATAATTTTGACAATATAACGTATTATTGTCAACCTTACAATTTTAAAACGCGTCTACTAAGCGGTTTCAACAACTTTATAATAAAGGTGAGATCCACACGCAAGTTTTAGATTTTTTTTTTAATTAATATCAATCATAAAAGAGTTATTTATGACAATTTATGAAATAAAAATAAATATTAAGTTTACTTCGATACAATTAATTAGTTATCTTTTAATACTAAAATGTATAGTTAACCACAACAAGTAAATCGAAACATAATTTATAAATTGGGATTGAATGCTATTATTAATTATTTAATATATTCTCTATCCATAGTGGTTTTATTTCAAGACGTGAATTTATTTAATAAAAAAAACTAAAAAAATTTAATCAAATTTATAATTTAACTTATACTATATTTTAGCCTAAAGTAATTTTTTATAAATACATTTTAGCTTACTCCTTCAATTTTAGTGTTACTATTTTACTTTATAGGTTTAAAAATTAATTAAAGTTTAGTTTGTGTAATTTCAAAAGTGAAACATAGTTTTTAAAATTTGAATGGTAATTTTTAGTTAAATTATAAAATAATAATAATAATAATTTTTATATTTGGAAAAGTATAATATTAATACGTTTCTAAAATTTATAGGAAAAATTAAATTGGTAGAATTAAAATTACGAAAACTAAAATAAAGAGAGTTGGTTGTTTAGTAATATTTAATTAAATTTAAATGATAAAATAAGTAATTTCTGACTCAGCACGCTGCCTTCCCTCCTCCGCCTTCCCTATATAAACGTTCCGTGGTTTGGCCATCACAGTTCACTGCTCGTTTTCTCTGTCTCTCTCTCTCTCTGGCTGTAATTCAGGCACATTTCTTGAATTTTTGAGAAGACAGAAGAACCCGACAATCGATTCAATGCAGAGCTTCGTCCTCAAGAGATTTTCAGGATTCAAATCCCTTTCCCGCCTGCGTTGCTTCTCTCAGTCCGCTCATAAGGAGGCTACTCTTCACAATGACGTCGCTGTTCCTTCAATTCCGCCCTTCGATTACTCCCCTCCGCCCTACAACGGCCCTTCCGCCGATGAGATCCTCGCCAAGCGCAAGGATTTCCTCAGCCCGTCAGTGTGTAACTACTACCAGAAGCCGGTGAGAATCCTCGATTATATTATGTTTTATTGTTTTTTTTTTTAACATGTTTATATGTATGTTTGTGTGTGTGTGTGTGTGTGTGTGTGTGTCGATGATAGGATAGGATCGTCCATGTTGTGTTTCTGTCTAATTCTGTTTTTCAAATTACGATTTCGAACTTTTTATTGAGTTTTTCGGGTTTTGAATGGTTAATTTATCTCCTACTGATCGTTTGGAGGATCTATGCTTCCGTTTTACCTCCATTTAGGTTTTGTAATTGCGTACACTCGTATTTGTTCTGATTTCCTTCCCCATTTTTGCTTGTTTTCCGGAAGAAATTTGATTGAGAGAGAAATCGATCTGATTTTATTTCTGTTTCTTTCTATCACGTTGCTTCATCTATCTGCGTGTTTATTTGGGAGGACTAATTCTTTTGGACTGTCTATTTCTATAGTTGCTTGTGGTAGATGGAAAGATGCAATACTTATTCGACGACAAAGGGCGCAGATATCTGGACGCTTTCGGCGGGATCGCGACGGTTAGCTGTGGACACTGTCATCCGGATATTGTGAACGCGATCGTCAATCAAACCAAACGCTTGCAGCACTCTACTGTTCTCTATCTCAACCAAGCCGTCTCTGATTTTGCTGAAGCTCTGGCTTCGAAGTTACCGGGAAATCTTAAGGTTCGCAACTGCTTTCTTATTCCTCGCCCAGAAAAAATAGTAATACATGGAAAGGAGAATGATATTAACGCTGTCACTGTTGTTTGTTTTTAACTATTAGGCATCAATAGAAATCACATAATTTATAGTGGAAGCCATCTGCCAACATTAATTTTAGGCCATATAAGATACAGACAAGCTCTTTGGTTGTCGTATTTACAGTTGTAGTTCAATGAATTATAGTGTTAAAAGCAGAGTCGTATGACATTCATATACGTATTATAAATTAAGCAATAAGATATATATAATGTATGAAGGAATCTCGATGTATTCTGGCACTTTACATCACCAGCGATATGAATCAGCAGTATTTAAAGGAAAGATGAACAAGTTTCTTTTTTACTTAGGTAGCTTGTCTTGTCTTATATGTTCTTTTTTAATGTTGCAATTATTGGCTTGATGAGACAAGAGCCATGTGGTTTGGTTCTGTAAATTATCATGCATTTAGGTAAATGAACCACTTGGATTTTAGCTACAAGAATCAAATGAATATCACTAGGATTGCACTTACTGGGTAATTGTTACCCTTTTTTCCTCGCTATCAATGATATCAAACACAAGTCCTCGATCTATAACTCGTGTTTATAATAATGATGATGATCCACTATAGCTAAGAAGTTGAGTATTTGAATAACATTTGGAGCTTCCGATTTGGTCGTACTACTTAGGTGGTCTTCTTCACCAATTCTGGGACGGAAGCCAACGAGCTTGCAATGATGATGGCTAGACTTTACACTGGATGCCACGACATAATATCGCTAAGGAATGCTTATCATGGAAATGCAGCCGGGACCATGGGGGCCACCGCACAGAGCATCTGGAAGTTCAATGTCATACAGGTTTAAGTCACCTCTGTCTTTTCATTTGTCATATTTTGATGAATACAAATTGGGTATTTTTTTAGGCCAAAGTGCTTCTGATTGTGCTTTACTGCTTTTCTTGCCGCTTGTTTTTAAGTTGTTTATGCTTTACCTTTGTGAAAATTATTGTCGTTCCCCAATACTATATAGGTGTATTGAGATGGCGACTTCTAGTTCCATATCTTAATATGATGTGGCGATGATTACGATCGCTATTTTTATCCCTTACAGAAACGAAGACGTGGTTCTCTACAAAAAGTTGTTAGAACTCTTTATAAAATATTTTTGTTTACAATATCAATTTCGTCGTTATCATCGTCCCAGTTTTGTTGTACTAAAAAAATTGAAAAATCCGTGCAATTTTCGTCTGTGCCCACCTTATCTGTAAGTTTAAGATAACTTGATAAGGTATGGGTCACTGTTCATCATACTTGTTCTTTTTATCCAAGGGGATGAACTTCCATGAATTTACCTAGCAATAAAACACATCATATACCTAATTACCATACGGATGATTGTTTGACAACACTACTAATCATGGAAACAGAGTGGAGTTCATCATGCTTTAAACCCAGATCCATACAGAGGTATATTTGGTGCCGACGGCGAGAAGTATGCAAAAGATGTGGAAAACTTGATTGAATTTGGAACTTCCGGTCAAGTTGCTGCTTTTATATCTGAAGCAATACAGGTAACATTTCTTTCTCTCTCAAGTACATTCAAATGACTGGTTCTGGTTCTCAATTAAAAATTTACCATTGCTACGACACAGGGAGTTGGGGGTATCGTTGAATTAGCCCCTGGTTACTTGCCTGCAGTGTATAAGTCCATAAAGAAAGCTGGAGGACTCTGTATTGCCGATGAGGTTCAGTCAGGATTAGCCCGCACTGGGAGCTTCTTCTGGGGGTTCGAGTCCCAAGGTGTTGTTCCTGACATAGTGACCATGGCAAAGGTTAAATTTCTCTTCCCTCTGAGTTAGAATTTAGCTGCGTGGGTGCATGGCATGAGCTAATCTCTAATTATTTCCTTTGTGTTTTTTCTACATAGGGCATTGGCAATGGTATTCCCCTTGGGGCTGTAGTAACCACTCCTGAGATAGCAGAGGTCTTGACTCGTAGGAGCTATTTCAATACTTTTGGTGGAAACCCTGTCTGTACTGCTGCTGGACTGGCTGTCTTGAGAGTCATTGAAAAGGAAAAGCTTCAGGAAAACGCCCATGTCGTTGGCACTTATCTGAAAGATAGGCTCATTGCTTTGAAGGACAAATATGAAAGTAAGAAAATGGTTACTTGCCTATTTGAAATCTTGAAAGAAAATGGTTTTTGGTTGGTTGGTTGGTTGTTGAAGATTAGATTTCCTATTTTGAACCGTGCAGTTATTGGAGATGTTAGGGGAAGAGGACTGATGCTAGGTGTTGAACTTGTGACTGATCGTGAGCTGAAAACGCCTGCAAAAGCTGAAACTTTGCATGTGATGGACCATATGAAAGGTTAGCCACGCTAAACAATATAGACTGCTGTTATAAATTACGAACATTTACCCTGGTATGATATCATTCATTTTTAGTATAAGTTCTCGTGGTTTTGTTTTGGATTTTTTCAAAAGATCTCATATATGTATTCCTTACTTATAAACTCATGATTAACCCCTTAATTAGTCAATATGTGACTCCTCTTCCAACAATCTTCAATAATCCTCTCTTGAAACAAAGTACACCATAGAGCCTCCCTTAAGGCCTATGGAGCCCTCAAACAACTCCCTTAATCGAGGATCGTCTCCTTCTCTAGAGCCCTCGAACAAAGTACATTCTTTATTCAGTACTTGAGTCACTTTTTACTGCATTTTCGAGGATCCCAACTTATTTGTTTCACATTTGAGGATTCTATTGACATGGGTAAGTTAAGGGAATGACTCTAATACCATGTTAAAAATTACGAACCTCCACAATGGTACATGATATTGTTCACTTTGAGCATGAGATCTCATGGAGGCTTTGCTTTTGGTTTTTGGAAAAGACCTCATACCAATGGAGATGTATTCGATATAACCTATAATCAATCCCTTAATTAGTCGACGAGGAACTACTCTTCCAACAATCCTCAACAACTACAAATCATAACAAGATGATATATTATTTACTATTGACGTTTTACTCTGGAATATAGACTTGGGAGTGTTGATTGGAAAGGGTGGATCCTATGGAAATGTGTTCAGAATTACTCCTCCACTCTGCTTCACCAAGGAAGATGCAGGTATTTTCTTTTCTTGTTTTGTGCACCTATTTGAAATGACTTTTCAAGTGTGTTCATTTTGAACTAGCCATAAGGCGAGTGATTCGAAACTTTTGGTTATAGATTTCGTGGTGGATGCAATGGATTACGCGATGTGTAAGATGTGAAAGTTGGGAAGAAAGCATGAATAAGCAAGCAGGCAGCTAAACTGGTAGTGTATCTGTGTTTGTTTGTATGAAGTGAAGGCTGTGTTATAGGAAGTATTAATATATAAGTTTGTGTAGAGATTTCTACTTGTTGGTTGGTTGTCTTGGCATTATATGAGTCAACACCTCGTTGTCTCTTCGCTTTAAACGCATGTCTCCCTCCCTCTCTGTCTATCTCTCTCTTATATTTTGTCCCATGATTTAGTATTTATTGAGGGGTTAAATGATTTTAAGTTTGATTTTTCATACATTTTTCTAGAACTCTTTTAGATTTTTTCATCAGATTTTAAATACAATCAAAATGACAATTAAATTCATTTAATCTAATTTTAATACTCAATCAAGTCTTTTTATTCTATTTTAATTTAACTCAAGATTATCTAAACTTTATGATTTTAAGTTCAAAAGTATCGTTAATGTTTCTTTTTTATTGTTGACTACCAAAATATATGTAGAATTTCATTCATATTTGCAAATATTTTACCTAATATATCAATCACATTTTATCCAGCTGCCATTTTAGCTATTTCAATTACAAATTTTAGTTTATTTTATTCAGTATCATTAAACCTTTACTTCTAAGAGTTTACAAAATTAACTTCCACACATTCAAAACAATAAATATCGAAGAAAAAACTACAATAATATTATATCGTGTAAAAAAGATTAATAATATTTGACTGATTCAACCTAACCCTAGTTTACTAAACTAGGGTAGGTTAACAATATTTTTTTATTTTTTAAGGTCAATTTCAAAATTACTTTTTTATTTCAATTTAATTGAGTTATATTTAAATATTATCTTAAACTGAAATAAAAATACCAATATTAAATAATAATAAATAAATAAAAGAAACACAGAAAGCCACAGTCCCCACCATATTTAAAGAAGAATAAAAACTTCACAAACCCTAAACCCTAAACCCCAAATCTCCAAACACCAACCAAAAAATCTCATCAATTCTATGCTTCTCCCATCATCAAAAATAACAAAATTAAATTAATTAGAAGCTATAATAAATTATATAATTTACACTTTCATCCTATATAAAATGACGTGACAACTTATATATGAAATCTGATTATTACAATAATTTCAACCATCACTTTGAAAATTATACAAATTTTCAAAAAGGATATAGATTCGTTTAGAGCATAATTCAAAGTTTGGTTGAGTAATTATTTAATTTTTATTTTTAAAATAATAGTGAAACTACTTCATCTTCCTAAATCGTAGTGACTTCAAAAACCGCAATCAATTCCATCAGATTACACAAATTTTGACCTAACTTTACACAAATTCCAAGAGAAAATCAAACAAACACCAAAGAGTAAGCAGAAAAAAAAAAACGAGAATCCTATTGAAATTTGTTGAAAATCAAATCAAATCAAATCAAAGTGAGCAGCAAGAAAAGAAAACGAAGCAGGGGGAGCGTCAACGATCGTTGCGAATAATCATCAACGACATTGTAGAGTACCTATCGGAAAGCTGGACGGTTGGGCGGAGAAACCAGCGGAAAAATCTGATGACGGAGGAGGCGACGGCGATGAGATCGGTGATTAAGATCGAAACGTGACGGAAGATTAGCGAGGTTTTTCTGAGAGCCACGCACATCAATATCGTGATGGAATCCCCAAATCTGGAGGACGACATTCCTTCTCTGCAACGCAACCCTATGCACTTTCTTCTCTCTCTCTCTCCTCTTTTCTCTGTTTCTCTCACTTGTTTTTTACTTACTTTTTATTCTACTCCGCGTCCATAACAAGAAACTGAGCCATTGATTAATTACTACGCTACCCTTCTCCATTATTATATGGTTTTTTTTTTTAAATATAATTTACCGAGAAATTTGAATATCCCATCTCAAAATAATTATGATACAATCTTAAACCAAAGTTGATGAAGGTGAAGAGTCGTATGATTTGGATGGATATGTGACACTTGACGTTCATAAGGGTGAGAATTGGTTTGAGTATGTAATCGTTAGAAAACTCGTGAATTACGACAAGTTGTTGGAATGTCGGAATTCACGCAATCCTAATCACTCACCTTTGTATCACCCAATTCCTTCGATTGGATTTTTTTTCGTCGATCAATATTGAATTTTGAGCTTATTTTTCAGAGTACCAAGCGAACTAGTGCAACCCAACCCCTTAGCGCACGACCCAAGTCTCTCTTGATCTCAGCTTGCAGTCCTAGCTTGTTTGTGTCGACCCACGTTGCTATCTAGCATGTTGCACTTTCAAGCTGACTCTCAACGTGTGTCGTGCAGATTTATATGTAGAGATTAACTAGTATATGGTTTAGTATTATATAAACTTATGGTATATTATACATTCCTTTACATGAATTATTTGGATCAAATCATTTGTAACAATTATTAAGATAAAACACTCAAACTTTGTTCATATATTATAGACACTTCTTATGTATAACAATCACATATTATTCAAAATTACATTAATAACCTTGATTTTTTCTTACAATAAATATTATAAATATTATAAATAAAAATAATTAAAGTAGCTATTAAAAATTAAATAAATAATTATAAGTATTAAAAATAATTAAAGTAGCTATTAAAAATTAAATAAATAATTATAAGTATTATGGGAAGACCATGATGATTAATGCACGTGTCATGAAAGGATAAAGTACCAAAAAAAAAAACCAAACTCTTCTAAAAACAAACCGACCCAATCGACTACCAAAAAAACCGAAAATCAAGCATGGCTTAAACCAACCGTACAGACTCGGATTCCGGTTCAGCGGTCTTTCCCATTTCGGGTTTTTCTTGCGGGCGGAGTTCGTTGAGTAGAAACTTATTTGGATAGGTACTACTAAGACATTCCGTTTGGACAAGGCCAGCAAGAGTAGCCCATATGAATCATTTATCGGCCCATTAGGCCCATTAAAATGAGCTGGTGGGGCCCATTTAGTTTATTAGAAAAATCACAGGCCCATTAAAATCCCTCCCTGCCAGCAAGAGTAAAGAAGACAGACCAATCATAAAGCTTCACATTCCCAATACACCGACCCCCATCGACAGCTATTGGTTGGCTGTCACGCATAAATCCACGTGATTTCTGGAGCTCTTCCTCACAGCCTCGCACGGACTTTTTTTTTTTTTTTTTTTATAATTAGAAAGAAGCATTAATGACCTGGAAATTAGCTGACGAAATGAGATGGGACCCATCGAATGATGTACCGTGCTTGGTGATCCACCAATAACTAACCCCAACTGTTTGATCTCGCCGACATGTCGGCCAAGCCCGTTGTCAGTATGGGCTGGAATGTTATTTATTTCGGCCTATCCATAATTGTTCTAATTACGACAATTAACCTAAATTGATGGTCTTAGAATCGCTATAATTTTTTTTTTTTTTTTTTTTTTTTTATAAATATTTACGGTTGTTTTTAAAAATTAGTTGGTAATATTTTACACTTTTTAAGTATAAACTCGAGTGATTTTGCTTTTAGTTTTTCAAAAGGTCTAAGGGAGATTATAACACTCCCTTAGTTCAAACTCACCATTAACAGATATTGTCCTCCTTCAAAACTTCATTTCAAAGTTTTAAAAACCTATATGCTAAGGGAGATGTTTCTACACCTTTATAAAGAATGCTTCGTTATCCTCTCAGATCATTGTGGAATCTAACAATTCACCCTCTTTCAGGGTTAACGTACTCGTTGACATTCATTTCTTTTTTCAATCAATATGGGATCTCACAATCCATCCTTTTGGAACTCAATGTTCTCGCTAACATGCTACTCGGTATATGGCTATGATACCAATTGTAATAGCCCAAGCTCGCCACTTACAGATATTATCCTTTTTAAGACTTTTCCTTTCACGCTTTCCCTCAAAGTTTTTAAAATGCGTATAGCAGGGAGAAGTTTCTACAACCTTATAAAAAATGTTTCGTTATCCTCCAAAGTCAATGTGGGATCTCACAATCCACCCCTTCGAGGCCCAACGTCTTCACTGACATTCGTTTATCTCTCCAATCGATATGAGATCTCATATATATATACTCATAATCTTCCTCTTAATTAATCAATGCACGACTCGGACAATTTTTAACAAAAAAAGAAAATAATTAAAAAAAGGAAAAGGCCAAGAAAAAACGTTCGTAAAGGGGATTGAAATATTGAAATAAATATAGAAATTTTGGGGGAAAAGAAAGTCAAAGATGTGAGTAGAAAGATCATAGGATACCAATCAAATCATAAGGTATGAACGGAATTATATCCTCCGTCTTAACTATGCTTAATATAAATATATTTTCAACACATATAATACACTTTAGCTATATTAAAGAGATTAATCTATTAATTTTAAGAATTTAATTATAGTATTTAGTTATAAATACTATATTATAATATTAATTTTAATTTATAAAATTAGATTGGCAAAACATTATATATATATATATATATATATTTTATAAAATATATTGATTTATTAATAATTTTTAATAATAATTATATTAAAAAATCAAAACTATAAAATAATTTTTTTTTCTAAATAATAAAAATAGAGAAAAATTATTAGTAGGAATTTCTGTCTTCATTCTCGAAAAACAAATGAGAAATTTTGTATGGATGGAGAATGAAATAAGTGACGGAGGAGATGGGGATGGAAAAGCCTTCCTCATTCGTGTTTTGCCCCTATGAACGTCTCTAGTTTAAAGGGTTGTGTGGGTATTATTAAGCAACATTGTTTGCCAAAAGCACGCAAAATGGCAGCCTTGGCTTCAATCTCACACCCAAGGAAACACGCACACTCTTCAAAAAAGCTAGAGACCGAGCATTATCAGATCTTATATTAGTTGAAAAGAGGAACGAAACATTACTTACAAAAGTGTGAAAGCTTGTTTCTAGTAGAGGTGTTTTAAAATCATGAACCGACAATACGTAATGCGTCAAAACAAAAAAATATTTGCTAGCGAGTAGTGACTTAGACTATTACAAATGGTATCATAATCAGATACCAGACAGTGTGCTAGCGAAAACGTTAAGCCTCCAATGGAGTAGATTGTGAGATCTCACATTGGTTGAAGAGATGAACAAAACATTTATTATAAGAATGTGAAAACCTCTCTCTAATATACGCGTTTTAAAATCACACCCCATTAATCAACAATATAACGTCCTACACTGGCTCGGATTTGTTATCAATATGTATGCTCACGTCGTTTTAAACTAGAAAACATGCATGTTACTAGATTTCATATTGGTTGGAGATGGGAACAAAACATTTCTCGTAAGTGTGTAGAAACCTCTCTCCAACAGACGCAATTTAAAATCATCACGCTAATAACGATGAGTAACAGGTCAAAGCGGATAATATCTACCAGTGATGAGTTTGAGCTGTTACTAGATAAGGCAGTAGTTTGCACTGAATTTCATTTAGTAGTTGATAGATGATATATTTCGTGTACAAAGACTATGCTATTATTAATTTATTGTTTCAAATTAAATGTGTAATTTCATAGCTTCATTTGAAAACGTCTTATTTTAAATTTATGCATATAAATTATTTAAGACATGCATGTAATGACGTCTCTAGTTTAGGCAATAAAATTAGGGGGCGCTACAGTTGATCTCAAACTCTTAACATACTTCCACGATCCTCCAATAGACATATCATCACAGTCAGGTATGTTTTTTTTTTTTTAAATAATAATTGATTTAGTTAAAAATGCATATGATAACGTCTCTAATCTAGGTAGAAAAAATTAAGGTCGTTAATTATTTTGATTCTGCGGCTGCAGCTGAGAAGCCTCAAGCTCCGCCACCCTTACTCAACCTCTATAAAAAAAAGCCCTTTACCCTTTCTCTAATAATCAGGTCAGCTCCAGAACCGGCGGAATTGCCCAATCCTATCTTTCTAGGAAGTCAGTCCGGAGCGGGAGCAACTGATAGAGCAAATTCTGACTAAACTCGATCACTTGACGAGGGGGTGTAGGAGGTCTTTTTGAGCGCATCTTTTTCATATCGATCAAACGGGGTTCGTTTTATTTTCCGGAAAGCCTGTCATACTATTCCACTTTAGCTAAACCCCAATTTAAAATTAGTGGCATTTTTTTAATTAATAAATTAAAGAAAACAGGTACAAATATAAGAAGACAGATAAAAAGAGTCCAAATTATATAGATGGGTGTAATAAAACAAATAAATACAGCTTTCCAAAGCTGACACGAAACTTCTAGTTATGCCCAAATCCTAACCTACCTATGTTTGAAAATGCCCAAATAAATAAATAATCTATCCATTTATAAACTTACTTGGATTATCTATTCCTATATACTAACTTACCTGATTTGATATCGTTGGTTATGAATATCTTCGTGGAAGATATTATTTCTTGAATCGTGGGTATTTGACTAGATGCCCCACTATTGACTTTGACTTGCTTTCCATTCAGACTGAGGTGGTTAACTCGTGTTTAAAGAACTACTTTGGATGCTTTACAATTTTCTGGACTTATGTAAAAAGGTATATCTTGATCTGGGTTCGGGATTTTTGAAGAAATGCAAGATATCGTTGTAGTGTGTATTAGATCAAGGTCGAGTGAATAGGAAAGGGAGAGACTCGCTGGCTAATATCTTCTAAGGTCTGTAGGAGTGGAACGACAAATAGACCTTTTTGATGCTCGAATTGAAGAGCTGAATTCAAAACTTAAATTATATAGTTTTTAAATCGAATGATATATATATATATATATGTATGTCTGTATATTTGTTTGAAAAATATATGATTCTTCTATTGCATACGGACAATGTAACGGCCCACCTAGAATAAAGTCTTTACCACATGTATGTCGTGACTTTCTATGCTCTCGAAATCATTGACACGTGAAATTCATGAACGTAAGTGAAAATGTACTCGATTTATATTCATAACACTGAGAAGAATAGTAAATCATACATCACAGTTATGTACAAAATTAAAGGTTTACGAGAATATCAAGTTATTGCACAAGTTCATAATATTTAAGAAAGGAAAAAAACTAGTCAAAAAATCTAATCTATAAATATGTGGAAGCTATTATGTACCCCAATCCATAACCTGTGTTGAACAATGCCAACCACCTTGCATATCTGTGTTCTTATCGATAAGAAAAAACGTTAGGAAAAACGAATTGAGTATTTATAAAATACCAAGGTCGAAAAAGGCAATCACATGCAACATAAAAACGTGATATTTCTTCTCAATGGGACCTAAAACAATGGTCTCGGACTTTATGCTTTTCATGTTCGAGATGTATATCACTTTCATACTACGTTCACAATCTTTGGGCCTTGTCGATATGCATCACCTTTGTACATAAATAGCATCACCTCTGTATACATTGGCCAACAATCAGTTTACTTACCACTGTTCAAAGAAAATTAGTCAAAAACGTGTGGGAAGCTATTTAATTTTTCAATACCAAAATAGCTCACAATTGTCTTAGAATACACATAAATATCTATCACACGAAGGAAGGATATACGTAGATATGCTAAATACGCCATAAATCATTGGAATATAATTCAAAACAATATGATTTCAAGAGGAACTAACCTATACCAGCCTAAACAATGTTGAATAAGTCGAAAATGGTAAGCAATTGATCGAAATATGAACTGAACTGAACCGACTAGAAATGACCTAGCGGGTTGGAGAAGTGGCTTAACCGATCAAAGGAGCAATTGAATCGATCGAAAAAGGACTAACTCGATAGGAGAGGTAGGACCGAACCATACGAATGTGGTGAATATCAACTTAAAAAGAAATTAAGCAAGCAGAAAAACATTGAACCTACTTCTATTTTATTATATTTCCATATTTAAAATTATTTTTGTGAGAAAAAAAAAAGAAAAAACAAACTCAGCAGAAAAAGACTCCCTCTTTGTTTCTGTTTCTCTCACTTGAGTTTGACAAAATCGTAATGCAAAATAGGTGAGTTTTTTTTATTTCCGTTGGTGCCGCCACTGTTTTATGCGCCTCCATCCTCTTCTCTTCTTCACCACCTAGGGTTATCAAAAGCAAGAACAACCACAGGGCTCATCTCTGGGTTTCCTAGGGTTTTACGAGCTGGATTCTCTCTCATTTCTACGCCGAATCCCCACGCGCCGCTGGTTAAGCGGCTTCGTCGATTAGTTTCCGAATCCCGTGTTTTCTCTCTATATCTCTCTCGCTCTCGCTCTCGCTCTCGCTCTCTCGCTGATTTTCAGCCGATCCAGAAAAGGCGTCTTCAGCAACCTTATGGTTTTCGTTATCCGTTTGGGAGGAGGGGACGGGGTGTGGTCGTAGTACGATTAGGGCAACGTTGATTGATTGGGCGTTTCCAGATTGGTTTTCGTGTTTCGAGGGTTTTGGATTTGGATGGCATTGGGGGATTTGATGGCCTCTCGGATTTCTCAATCTTCGCTGGCCGTGGTCTCCTCTAATCACGTGGATGACTGTACTTCCAACCACGATGACGATGGGGATTTAGTTTCGCTCAGAAGAGATTCCGATGCTGCGAGTAGTAGTTATGGCAATGCTGCCATCAGTACTGCCACAACCATGGTTTACTTGCCGCAGACTATAGTTTTTTGTGAGCTTCGACACGATGCGTTTGAGGCTTGTCTGCCTGCCGGCCCATCTGATAGCGGATTGGTCTCTAAATGGAGACCTAAAGACCGAGTAAGCCATTTATTGTTTTCGTATCATGAAACATCTTTGCTCTTTCCGTTTTCTCAGCATTTTATTGTCTGTAATGACTGGATGCACGGTCGACCGTTTCCATTTTCTTTATCGGGATGTCACTAGCTTATTACGTTAGAATTCGTGCTCCGTTATTCACTTCTGCTACCTTTCGTAGATACGATTGTTGCGGTCTATAGAGCTATTTAAATTTCTTACGGAACTCCCTATATATCCTTGCACCCAATTACGTGTCAGGGAAAAGGGGATTTATCTAGGTATTTTCGGAATATGAGCTTGATCGAGTTATGCACAGTGGGTAGATAATGCATATGGATACGGTTAGCATAACTAACATGAAATGAAGATTATCATCTCTAATACAACACCAATCCTCGTAGAAATATAACTTTTTTTAATTTTTTAATTGTTTTTTTTGCTCTGAAGTGGGTTTTTTATTCGAAAATTCCAATATAGTTTTTATTTCATTATTACCACAGAGACTCCAGAATGATCATGATTCTTTTAAGCGCTAGAGTGTCAATTGAATCCTCTATACCTTATTAGTCCAGAATCGAGTCAAATTCTCTTGGAGAACTGAGGTGGAACAGTCCACCGCCACCACCACACGCACACATTCACTTGCCCCACACACATTTTGAGCTTTTGGACATGACACGTCTTTACTTCTGCTTCAGGGGTCTGTTAATTCTTATTTTTAACCTTGGTCCAAAACATTAAGCTTAATAACACTGTCTGCAAAGATTTGATTGTTTATTAATAGGATGAAACCAAAATTTGGAAGTTCAAAATTTAAAAGCTTGATCAAATTAATTTGGAAGGTAACACATTACTTAATTGCCAGGGAGGCAGTGCTGATTCAACAAAGAAGTATAAAAGAAAAGAGAGCGATACTCTGTTTTACATTTTTGGGATAACCTCTTGAAGAAAGATACGTGGACATAGTTGAATATGTACTAAATGTTTATTAGTATGGTATGGACGTATAGATGGGTCTTTTTGGATGTAATACACAGGAAATATAGATTTTATCTGGATTTATGAACCAGAAGTATCTGACTGCCAACCATGTAGTGGAATTAGATTTTATTGGTGCATCTTTTTTTCTTGCATCTTTTGATGTATGGAGCAACGTCTTTGAGGTGGCTTTTTTTTGCTCCACGTTGATGCTGGACAATGTAGGTTTATAGGCTAGTTTCTTTCTGGTCTTTCTGTTCTAGCAATTTAGTTTGAAACCATTATCAACAATTGTAACATCGAAGCGTTTATCTCTTTAGGAACTTGGAAGTATTGCTCGACTCTTTGCAGTACATGTTTAATAGTTCCTTCATTTTTATTTCCTTTTTATCCTTTGAAGTACTTGTACAATTATGAAATTATCTAGATATTTTAACTGATACCTTTTTATGCAGATGAAGACGGGATGTGTAGCTCTAGTATTATGTTTAAACATTAGTGTTGATCCACCTGATGTTATTAAGATATCTCCTTGCGCCAGAATGGAGTGCTGGATAGGTGCGTATTTTTTACAGCATTACTGTTTCTATTTGACTAGTTCTTCTGTTTGAGTTTCCTGTGATTCTCATATTTTACTTCATTTTAATGATAATTTTGTTTAACAAACATCTTTCCGATTGTTATGCTCAGAAGTTCTGTCGAAGACATGGATCTTATAAATAAATAAGTCCAATCGGGTTAAAAAAATTTCCAGGCTCCCAAGGATGTTATAAATGGTTCATTAATTGTTTTTGTTGCACGTTTTTTCTCTGGAATTTATGAGGTTTATCTTGTATGCATGAAATGTTGAATATAAACACGAAGAAGATGCAGAAATATCCTTTTATTGTGACAGTAGTATTGTACCAAATATAAATTTGTATTCTTGAAGCTGAATATTGGCGTATATAAACCATACAAACATAGATACATATTTATTTATTTATTCTGTACTCTTATTGCATTACACCATGTAATTCTGCTTCATATCTTTCGTTAAACATATAACTGCAAATTCAATTTCTTTTGTCTATTTGATATTTGTTATGTTTTGGTTTTCTCTTAAATTTATTTTCACTGAAGTAGTTAATGTTGATGGCAGTTTTGTTTGAAATCTGCATAATCCAATACTAGAGCTTGTGATGGAGATGGTAAATACTTTGGAGTTTAAAACTAACACTGTTTCCTGAAATTGGGCCTTCAGTGGGTGGACCTTGCCTCATTATTAGGCATGGCGTCTCCATGTGCAATTGTCTTCCCCAATTTCAACTCAGCTCTTTTATGTCTCATTTTTACTAACGCTCTTAGGTCTGACTTTGCACCATCTTTCTGACTGCTGTTGATGTGTTAGTTCCATATCAATGCATTGGATTACTTATTGGATTACTTAGAAAGTAGAGGATATAAATTGTTTGTGATGGGAATTGGGATTCACATTTCAGTTCTGGTTCCATTTAAACTTATGCACCTTATCATCATTAAAGTTATCTTTTAGGTCTGTTAAAATGTTATATCTTTTTGCAGATCCATTTTCTATGGCTCCCCAAAAAGCACTTGAATCTATTGGAAAAACATTGAGTGTACAGTATGAGAGGTGGCAACCAAGGGTGAAGACCATTATGCCCAGAACTTTGTATGATTTGTTGTATTTCTGGTCTATATCCTTACTTGATGATGTGTGTGTAGGCTCGCTATAAAGTTCAGCTGGATCCCACTGTAGAAGAGGTAAAAAAGCTCTGTAGTACATGTCGCAAGTATGCAAAAACTGAAAGGGTTCTCTTTCATTATAATGGACATGGTGTTCCAAAGCCAACTGCTAGTGGTGAAATATGGCTTTTCAACAAGGTCTGTAATGAATATTATACTTTTCTGTTAATGCCTGGTATTGTCTTATTCTCACAGTTTTTGTGGTGCAGAGTTATACCCAGTATATCCCCTTACCTATTAGTGATCTGGACTCGTGGTTGAAGACACCTTCCATTTACGTGTTTGACTGTTCTGCTGCTGGGATGATAGTCAATGCCTTCACTGAGGTACTTACTGTCAACTATGTTTTCATTTTTATTTATTTTGTCGGTACTAATATTTCATCATCAGGAGCACTATTTTCAATTTTTTTTATAAGATTCATGATGTTCATACTCTTAATTACATAAGTATCGTTCTTTTTTTTTTTTATAGCTTCACGATCCCGCTGGATCAACAAGGGATTGCATTTTGCTTGCAGCATGTGAATCGCATGAAACTCTTCCGCAAAGAGCTGAATTTCCTGCCGATGTTTTTACCTCTTGCCTTACAACACCAATCAAGATGGCCTTGAGATGGTGAACTTATTCTCATTCATTTATCTTGACCAATGCACCTTTATATACACAAGTGTCTTTGAATTTTAGA
This sequence comes from Cucurbita maxima, assembly GCF_002738345.1. Taxonomy (NCBI): domain Eukaryota; kingdom Viridiplantae; phylum Streptophyta; class Magnoliopsida; order Cucurbitales; family Cucurbitaceae; genus Cucurbita; species Cucurbita maxima. The sequence continues at coordinate 5,453,061 of NW_019272020.1, read as the reverse complement.
TGTAGACTGGTTTCGTCACTTTGTTTATGAAACTTAGAAAAAGTTCTCTATGATAATTGTTGAAGATTAGGTTTAAAATTCACAAATTAGAGAATTATTAGGTTCTGATTCAAATACATGACCTATCTCGACCAGTTGGGTATTCTAGAATTTGATATATTACAACGGAAAATAGCTAAAGATAAAAGGTACACAAGAAGTTTGAGTTCAAATTCAAATGTATAAAAGTTGAAGGATATTAAGGATTGGATGGTTTTTCATCTATGTTTCTATATTCTATTATGTTCGTGCCACCTGAGTTCTGTGAAAAACCGTTTAGTGGCTGAAGTTTTTCATCTTGAAAGCTCTCACTCATTATCACTTGGGTTTTTTTTCGTGATTTGTTCGATAGAGAAATAATGGATATCATGACTCTTTTCTTTTATTGGAGAGGCTGAGTTTAGATTGTGGAGAAGGGTGTTTCGTCTTTGGAGTCTTGGCCATTCTAGTGAATTTTTTTGTAGCTCTTTTTATCATTTCTTGATGAACCCTTCTCCATGTAGTGAGCTTTTTTTCTTCTCGTTGGAAGGTGAAAATTCCAAAGAAAGGTTAGGTTTTTACTGGACACACTATCCAAGGAAGAGTTTTTATTCTTGATAGGCTTTTGAGGATGTTGTCCTCCTTGATAGGACCGTTTTGTTGTATCCTTTATTGGAAAGCGAAGGAAGACATGGATCATATCCGTTGGAGTGGCAAATTTACTCGGTGTTTTTAGAATTACTTTTGTGCTCCATTTGATGCCAACTTGCTAGACACAGAGATGACAGAGTGATGATCGAGAAGTTCCTCTGTCACTCTCCTTTTTATGATTAAGGGAGGTTTCTTAGGTAAGTTGGAGTTTGTGCTTTATTATTTGGTCTTTGGGGGGAAAGAAACAATAAAACGTTAGAGTTTTGGAGTCGGGTCCTTGGTGAGTTTGGTCCTCATTAGGGTTCTATGTTTCTCTTAAAGCGTTGACAAAAAAAATCTTTCTGTAATTATACGTCAGGTCTCATTGTACTTGATTGAAGTCCCTTGCTATAGTGGGACTTTTTCCTTTTTTTTGGGCTTATTTTGTTGGATTCCCTTGTTATATTCTTTCATTCTTTCTTTATAAAAAAAAATTGTGTTCATTTCTTTTATTCTCATGTTGGAGAACTTTAATATTTAGTAATGAACTTGATCTAGACAATCAACTATTTTTTGATTACTATGTAAATATTGAAAATTTCATCTAATACATGTTAAGTTATAAAATTGTTTGAATATCTAGTAGTTTAGAATGTACTATGTTTATCAAAGCCACTTATGAGCTCCTATATTCTGATAATAAATTTTATGTTGGGCTTTAATCGTTTAATTTAATTCTATGGACATGAAATCTTTCTTTGATCCATTGTCTCTATCCCTCCCCTGCATAAAAAATTTATTTTCTGTTTTTAATCAATTTTCTTTATTTTTGGTTTATTTATGAAGTATTGGACGTTGATTGTTTTTTGAACATTCTCTTATCATGGGATCTTATCCCTTAGGTTTTGCAAACGTTCATTGCTTCGTGAATCTCTTGATGATTCACTGATAGATAAAATACCTGGCCGGCAAACTGATCGAAAGACACTTCTTGGGGAATTGAATTGGATTTTCACAGCTGTCACTGATACAATTGCCTGGAATGTTCTTCCACATGGTAGCTTTCAGATTTACTTTACCAATGCTGTCCTTTTTCTTTCTCGTCATTGCTTCTATGTTATTTTGGTGCAGATCTATTTCAAAGGTTGTTCAGACAGGATTTGTTAGTTGCCAGTCTGTTTAGAAATTTTTTGCTTGCTGAGCGGATTATGCGGTCTGCAAATTGTTCACCAATTTCACATCCAATGTTACCTTCAACCCATCAGCATCATATGTGGTAGAGTTTGAGCAACCTTGATAGTTAGGTCTTTCAGTGTTCAATTGGTTTATTGACTCTATTGTGGATGTGCCTGCTTCTTTCAGGGATGCGTGGGACATGGCTGCCGAGATTTGTCTTTCTCAACTTCCAGCATTGGTTGAAGACCCTAACTTGGAGTTTCAGGTTAGTTTTTCTTGACAGGTGTTTTTATTATATTAACGGTTCCTTGGAACACAAAAATGTTTGTCTTAAAGCATGAAACCTATTTTTATTTACCCCTGAAAGTTACTCGGTAAGAACTAATTTACAGTAAATTACAAACAAGGCCAAGCTCTTCAATGGAACTCACAAAATTCTACCCCAATTTTAGTTAATCATAATGGGAGGGCGTGTAGATGCTAAATTATATACCTATATTGCTACATAGTACAAATTCAAAGGGAAACATAAAATTTTTCTGATTCATACACATCTCCGATCTTCTTACTTCCTGTGGAAATAATGTTTTTTTTTTTAATTGCTTTCTACATGTTCCAAAGTATTGATTTGAGAGCAATCATTCCAGTCTCCTTATCCAAAGTATCGTTGATAGCAATCATTCTAAGCTCCTTAGATATTACCTTAAAAGGGTGGCCATATAGCAACTAAAGTAAATTTCCATAAAAAAAGTAACCCATAAGAGCTGAAAATTTCCCATAGTGAGCTTTCAGTTTTCTTCCGAAAGATGGCCCATTCCAACAAATAATGGGAGGCAACGATAAGGATTCAAGGTCAACTTGGGGCATCTATTCTGTGACTTTTATGTTGTAATTAGTTCACAAAGACGAGCTGGCCGAATGAAAATTTAATATTTTCCTGGTGCACTTTTGCTTCCAAATTTATTTGCTAAGTTCTTTCTGCTAAGCTTCTCCCAACCTTTGTTTGGTTTTGGGTGAAGGCTCGAAGAGTATCACGACAGATGCAAGTTCCATATCCTCATTCCTCTTAGCCTTTCTTAGTCCGATATGTTTATTTTCTAGCAGCCTTAATATTAAATAAGTCATTAAACCCATCAACATAAAAGCTACAACCTCATCGACCAAACGTCCCCTCCACTTACTTTCAATCAAGTTTGGACAATCCGAGCTACATTTTTCTGAAATAGTTGGGAAATGGACCCAAAATAGGTCCTGTGTTTTCAATGCTGAAGGGATATTATTTAAAACTATTCTTACATGTTTTTAATTCTTTTATTCATTTCAAAATTTTATGGTTAAAAAACTATCTATTAGATATTGAATTAAAAATGTCTTCTGTGTAATGTTCCAGCCAAGTCCATTTTTCACCGAACAGTTGACAGCTTTTGAGGTATGGCTTGATCATGGATCTGAAAATAAGAAACCTCCAGAACAGCTGCCCATTGTCCTTCAGGTACAAAAAGCCTCTCTTTCTCTTTTGGATACTTATCTTTTTATTGATTATGGTTGTGAATTTTGCTGTACTTTTTTATTGTTTGCATGCTTTCTTTTAGTTTCTGAGCTGCCTTTACTTCTGAATGTTAGCATTTTGTCTGGATAGCTGCTGTATATTGTCCTGTTCTCTATTCCATCACTGTAATGCATCTGTCTTGCTCGATCCCATGGTTGGGTGTGGGTTGATGAACAGTGATACAACCTGTCAATGTGAATGGATACTGTCTTGGAGCTTGTATGAACAGTACCTTAAAGTTTCCCTCTCTTGCTCTGATCTTGTTTGCACTTGTACCAAAAATGTTCTCACCGTACTTTTCCATGCTTTATTTTGACTGCCTATGTTGAGTACTTGATTTTAGCACAAGAGAGTGATTGCCAAAGTTTATTTGAATTGTTTGTTCTTTATTTCTGCTGGAAGGAGTAATGCTTCATGTTTAAGGATTCATCCATATCTAAATCTGTTCCTTCTTATGTTAAGCTTTTTCTGCTGTGCTAATGCTGCCATCAATATTGTGTTGACCAATTCAATGTTTTTCCCTGACCAATTTCTTTTTCATTGTTCACTTGCTTTCCTTAATTAGATCCCCTTTTCAATGTATGCAGTAGCTATTGATTGTATAATTAATTACAGCAGAGTGACCTTTGTCATAGGTTTTACTCAGCCAAGGACATCGATTCAGGGCGCTGGTTCTTCTTGGTAGATTCCTTGATATGGGGCCTTGGGCTGTTGATCTGGTAGCCTTACTCGAGACTTTGTCTATCATTACTGTGTCATTTGTGTCTTCTCCTTTTTCATACTTTCCCTCTCAGGGGCAATTGTTGTTGGTTGCTAATAGGATAAATTCATTCTCTAGGCCTTGTCCGTTGGAATATTCCCATATGTTCTAAAGCTTCTGCAGACAACAACACCTGAGCTGCGACAAATTCTGGTTTTTATATGGACAAAGATTCTGGCCCTAGATAAGGTATATAATATAGTTAAGTCATTCTTTTGCAACTGTGGCTTGAAAGATGGCTGGCTTTTGATGGGCTAACTAGAATCTCTTTATCATTCAAGTCGTTTCTTTTATTGCATTGTCTTGGAGCTCCTTACGGATTTTTGTAATTCTCTTTTTTGGTGCCCTACTGCATGCATATGTGCAATTGTTGTTGTTTTTTCTTGGGAGGGTACTCTAATCCTATCTTTTCCATGTGATTTTATATATAATCTTTCTTTACTGATAATATTTTCTTTCTCACTTGAGTAGTTTTCAATTGCATATAATATTACCGATAATATTTTCATATACTGCATGCATATATGCAATTATTGTTTTCTTTCTTGGGAGGGTACCCTAATATTATCTTCCCCTTGTGATTTTGTATATAATCTATCTTTACTAATATTGATTTTGTGTCACTTAAATAGTTTTGGAAACATAAGATGCAAACAGAAATTGGCCTATCAATTATGTTCGTATGCATGCATGCATGTATGTCAGAATGCATTTCTTGTGCATATCCATGTTTTTCGCTTTCCCTTTCCTTTAAATGTTGTGATGGGAGTTTTGTTTCGTGTCAATGGTATCTTTACTTCCTTTTTTATCTTATTAGTTCTCATGTCTAATGTTTTTGTTTCTGGGTAGAATTACTAATATCTAAATATTCGATCTTTTTATTTTTTCTTGTTCTTACTGTAATCACAATGCCAATGTGTCTTGGTTAATGCTGATGTATAGAGTTACTTTTCTTTGGAAATTGTCTTTGAAGATTCGTTATCGACATCTTAGTATGTAGACCTATTTGATTGCGGTTTTCTTCATAGTTGCTGACAAATACCAAACATTTAAGCATATAGATTGGAGTAATAGGCGTTTCAAAACATTTATGACTAAAGTTATTTATGGAATAGTCATTATGGTTTCAAAGATCACAATCAACAGGGGTACTTTTGAAACAACAACATAACACATGGCTCTTTTGAAAATCAACTCTTTTTAGAGGGCATATATGGTAGTTCTTGATATAAGTTTACTTTTTCAGGTTGTTGATTTTTAGTTTCTTAATACTCTTAGCCTTGATCTTTCTTTGAAGCTTATGTAAGTATTGCTTTTCTGAATATCTCTGTTATTTAGTGAGAAGTTGGTCTATTGGGGACTTTTAGCTGTTACTTCATTCAGAAAGTTCTTTCATGCTGTTTTCTCCCCTCGAATCTCTCTCTCTAGATGTTCTTTTTTTTTTTTAATTGTTCTCCACCATTCTTGTGGGCAAGTGTTTTACCTTTGTGTTGTAACTATGACTCTTCTGGAATGACAGTCTTGCCAGGTTGATTTAGTAAAGGATGGTGGCCATACATATTTCATCCGCTTTCTTGATAGCTTGGAAGCTTACCCAGAACAGCGTGCAATGGCTGCTTTTGTTTTAGCTGTAATTGTTGATGGACACAGGCGAGGCCAGGAAGCATGCATCGAAGCTAATTTAGAAGCTAATTTAATCCATGTCTGTTTGAAGCATCTTCGGAGTTCAACACCAAATGATGGACAAACTGAGCCGCTATTTCTTCAATGGCTTTGTCTTTGTCTTGGAAAACTGTGGGAAGACTATATAGATGCTCAAATCATCGGATTACAGGCTGATGCCCCTGCTGTCTTTAATTCTTTATTAACCGAGCCCCAACCAGAGGTTCATAGTTTACCTTCTTCACTCTATGCATAATCTTGGATGTGTAATATGTACACTTCGGCTTTAAGTGTATATCTCAGTGTAGATTTCCGTTTCAGGTTAGGGCTTCAGCAGTTTTTGCACTTGGTGCTCTACTTGATGTAGGGAGTGACTCGTCTAGAGATGGTGTTGTCGATGATGATGAAAAGTCTAGGGCTGAAACCAGTATTGTTGGAAGTCTCTTGAGTGTTGTTTCAGATGGAAGCCCACTTGTTAGGGCCGAGGTTGCTGTTGGTATGAGTTAATTCCCCTTATTTTCTGCGTTTACTTTTGCTGCCTCTGGGTGGTTAATTGGAATTCTTTTGCTAGTGCTGTTCGCATGAGAATTAGGTTGAAAATTTTGGAAGACACTGATTTTTTTTCCTTCTGTTTTGTAAATGTATCTTGAATGAATTTTATTTCTTATTTAAAATTAAGAGAATTAGGTTGAACCAATTGTAGGAATCAGCTACTATCCGTTATAGATTTTTGTACCTTTGTAGTTTGCACTTGTTGAATGATTGGTGTGTGTGTGTGTATATATATATATAGATAGATAGATAGATAGATATATCCTTCTTTTTCTTTTGGTGTGAGTCAGATACGATTAGTATAGCTTATTTATGATATAGATTATAATACAAACTGACTTTGATGCTTACATCTTTACTGTATGTATTTAGTGGGCATATTGTATGCTCTAACCTATGGGTTTCTGGTTTGAACTTTAATTGAGAATGTATACTATATATATATATATATATAGATAGATAGATATATCCTTCTTTTTCTTTTGGTGTGAGTCAGATGCGATTAGTATAGCTTATTTATGATATAGATTATAATACAAACTGACTTTGATGCTTACATCTTTACTGTATGTATTTAGTGGGCATATTGTATGCTCTAACCTATGGGTTTCTGGTTTGAACTTTAATTGAGAATGAATACTGTATTAGAGTACACACACTGCAACGTCTAAATTGTGGGGTTAAGGCTGCGTCTCTTTGTTTTATTCATTCACCATAGGTTTTCTTTCTCCTGATTAAATGTTATGTTTTTATAGCGCTTGCTCGCTTTGCTTTTGGCCACAACAAGTACCTTAAGTCCATTGCTGCAGCATATTGGAAGCCCCATTGTAATTCTTTATTAAGTTCTCTACCCTCTTTGGCTCATATAAGAAGTTCGGGCACTACCTATACCAATTCAAATCAGCACATGCCTCATGCAAGCATTGTTTCCTCTCAAATTGGTCCATTGTTGAGATTTGGAAATGAGAACTCCACTTTAGTTAGAGAAGGAAGGGTTTCCACCAGTAGTCCTCTTGCTAACACCGGAATGATGCATGGATCACCACTTTCAGATGATTCATCACAGCATTCAGATTCAGGAATTTTACATGAAGATACAGTGAGCAATGGAGCCGTTAATCATTCGAGGCCCAAACCTCTAAATAATGCATTGTATTCACAATGTGTTTTGACTATGTGTACTTTAGCCAATGACCCATCTCCTCGCATTGCGAGCCTTGGTAGGCGGGTGTTGTCTATTATTGGTATTGAACAAGTGGTAACAAAACCTGTAAAGCCCAGTAGTAGCAGTATCAAGCCTTCTGATGGGACAGCAGCATCTCAGCCTCCTAGTTTTGCTGGACTAGCTCGTTCATCTTCATGGTTTGATATGAATGGAGGTATGTTTATTATTTTTGGTTGTGCATTATTACCATTGCAATGCAATTTTCAGAAACTCTGTCATCAGTGCTTGATTACTTTGAATGTTCATTATTTCTCCTGTGTTGCTGCTCTCTCTCTACTGAACTTAGTGCATGGTGCTTATATCGTAACTTTGTCTCCATTTTCTTCTATGTCAGGTCATTTGCCTTTAACTTTCCGAACTCCTCCAGTCAGCCCTCCCAGACCAAGTTACTTGACGGGCATGCGAAGAGTTTGCTCGTTAGAGTTCCGGCCTCAGCTAATGAATTCTCCTGATTCTGGGTTAGCAGATCCATTATGGGGCTCAGGCGGAACTTCAGGAACATCTGAACGCAGTTTTCTTCCACAATCAACAATCTATAACTGGAGCTGTGGGCATTTCTCAAAGCCTCTTCTCACTCCTGCTGATGATGGAGAAGAAATATTTACTAGAAGAGAGGAGAGGGAGAAATTTGTCCTCGAACGCATAGCCAAATGCCAACATTCTCGTAAGCCTCTTCAATTTTATTTTTATTCATGATATTTAGTCTTCTCATCATAGAATTTGATAGATCTCTATTTTGTCTTCGCCATCCTTTTTTTCATCAGCTGTTAGTAAGCTGAACGATAATCCAATTGCTAGCTGGGATACAAAGTTCGAAATGGGTACAAAAACATTATTGCTGCAACCATTCTCTCCCATCGTTGTTGCTGCTGATGAGAATGAACGAATTAGGTATGGGTGCTTTCTTGTATTTATTTCTTGCTGTATATTTCCAGTAGATTGTGTTGCGACTCATGGGAAATTTCCAAGTCTGTTGTCGTAAAACCTTTAGTGCCTGGCTCTAGCATCCATCTGTTGTTACAATTATGTTTTTGGAGACTATTGTTGATTTGGAAGTTAGTTTTAGGTCACACTACTGTGCACATATTGAAACAAGTATGGTTCATTTGTTGTTCAAAGCTTTCCCCTTACCTTGTTCCATTGGTTATTACCCTGTAACTTTCTTGGTTTGTCTCTCCAGGGTCTGGAATTATGAAGAACCTGCTCTTCTCAACAGTTTTGATAACCATGATTTTCCTGACAAAGGAATTTCGAAACTCTGTCTTGTGAATGAGCTTGATGACAGCTTGCTTTTGGCTGCTTCATGTAAGTTTTCTTCTTACTGCATTTTTTTTTTTATAAATTTTTGTGGTGGCCGTGTTCATTTAACACTCATTAGTGTGCCTTACTTCAATTTTTCCCTTATCCTTTAGGTGATGGAAGTATTCGTATTTGGAAAGATTACACTGTAAAGGGCAAACAGAAGCTTGTAACTGCATTCTCTGCAATCCACGGGCACAAACCTGGTGTTCGTAGTATAAATGCTGTTGTGGACTGGCAACAACAGTCTGGATATCTGGTATGTATTTAGTCTGGTTATATCCTCCCCCTCTTCCCTGAAAACTCAAGAGTAGCAAGAAGAGAAGAAAATATTTATTGTTTCTTGCTTGTATAATACTGAAGGTCTTTGTCTTTTGTTACGTGATTTGCAGTATGCTTCCGGTGAGGTATCGTCTATTATGCTTTGGGACCTAGATAAGGAGCAGCTTGTTAAATGTATTCCTTCATCATCAGATTGCAGCATCTCAGCATTGGTGAGTTTCACCTCTTCCCAATAATATAGGAAGTAGCAGGTTACTCCTATTTTGAGTCAGCTGCTTATAAACATAGTTTATCATCCTATTTCTTCTGCACCACTTTGTGATTGATTGGGCCAACTTGAGTATAACTCAACAAGTTAAACCAATATCATCGATCAAGAGGTTTGAAGCCCCAATCTCATTTGTTTTAGAAATAGATTGGGAATTCTTTTGAGAGTTGCCAGTCTCAAAAGAATTCCCAATTGTATGGATTTTTTGCGTTTATTCTAGTATCTGAATAATGTTATCAGAGGCAAGTTGAGGTGCCCATCTGAAAAATGATTGGAGCAAGTGTTAGATATTGTTGCCTTTACCTTATTAATGCGAAAACATAACATTTTTTAAAAAATAAATTCAGTTTTTTCTGGGTGATCTTCTCCGCCTCTTGATATATTTTGCTTTAGGTTTTGAGATTGTTAGTTCTAGTTTTGAATTCTTAGTCCCATGAACTAACAATTGGTAGAATGAGATGGCCTATATATATATATGTAAAGAACTCTTTGTTTTTGCAGTCTGCTTCTCAAGTTCATGGGGGTCAGCTTGCAGCTGGTTTCTTAGATGGTTCTGTTAAGCTTTATGATGTTCGCACTCCTGAAATGTAAGCATATGCATATTTTTTCTTGATGTCTTTGTTTGAATAAAGCCAATGTTGGTTAAGCTTTTCATGATCTGCTTGCGGACTAATTTCCTCCAACAATACATGAAACAATAATTAGTGTTGTGCTTTAGGGGGTCAAATAAAGAACTCAGTGGGCTTTGTGATTTTCTACCATTCACTGAGCAACGGGAATACAAATTATAAGAAAGCTCATGAAATAAATAGTTGTTCAAAACCAATTGAATGATTCGTTATTCTATATGTAGTGAACCTAATTTTCCTTGTCGTTTATGTTTATGATGTTTAACTGAATATGCTGTGTGAAGTTGTCACAATAAGACCTGTACTCATGAAATCGTTACATAGAACCCCGAACCCAGCGTTGTGTATTATTTTGTAAGTCCAAGGGAGCACCCTTTCTGAAGCTGCCTTCATTTTCTCTCGTACCTCTTTATTGTTTCATCGTGATGTTTTTCTGTCAGAAACCCAAGAAATATACTTAGAATGTTTCTGAAATTTTTATTTTCTCGTTTTATATTTAATGCATATTTGTCTTTGTTCATGCCTTCTACTACAACCTTTTTTTTCTCTCAATTCGTAGGCCTGTTTGCACAATGCGCCCTCATGTTCAAAAAGTAGAAAAAGTTGTCGGGATTGGCTTTCAGCCTGGGCTTGATTCGTCAAAGGTGATAAATTTTCTTGGCTGTTGCTACTACAATATCAGTATCCTATCGATGAAGTATATTTGTTAATGCTTCTTATCATGTACTCTACTCCAGATTGTCAGTGCGTCTCAGGCTGGTGATATTCAGTTTCTGGATATCAGAAATCTCAGAGATAGATATCTAACCATCGATGCCCACAGAGGTTCACTTACAGCATTAGCCGTTCATAGACATGCTCCTATCTTAGCTAGTGGCTCAGCTAAACAGCTAATTAAGGTTTTCAGCCTAGATGGCGATCAACTGGGCACCATTAGATACCACCCTACCTTCATGCCCCAGAAGATTGGCTCTGTAAGCTGCCTCACCTTTCACCCATACGAGGTGCTGCTTGCTGCCGGAGCTGTAGATGCTTGTGTTTCTATTTATGCAGATGGCAACTCTCAAGGAAGATGAGATTGATTTCCCTGAGTTCCTGGTTGGACAACAAAGTTGCGTGTGCGCATCGATTTTATAACGAGTTGTCTGTGCAGTGCTCATATTGATTGCTATCGCCAAGTGCGATTTGATGATATGCTGAGCTGCCCCATTCTTTGCGTGGAAACCTCCCTTCGTCATCAACAGTGTAAGCTATAAATTTATTGGCCTCTGGTGTACAGGTTCACAGCTGATCAGGAAGAAAAAAATCCGTCATATTTATTGGGGCTTTGGCAAATAAATCTGTTGTATAGTTTAGGTGGCTGTAAATATTTCCATTGTTCATCCTCTCTTCTTGTGTGTTCATCGATCAATTTGTAAAAGGCTATCAACATTTTTTTTTTAACTCACGTTCGTCATCTAAGCCAGTGTATATGGGCGTGTTGGTTCTCCTGAAATTCTTGAGATTCGATGCGCCCATATCCTATCAGTGTTGAATTTTATTGCTTTTACTTTTCCCCCCACATTAACCATTATGTAACTTGTAATTATGTCGCATAGTTTGACCTGATTTTCTTGTTCATTTTGTGAATATATAATGCTTGATTTTATGTCATTTTCCCTCTGAGTTTCATCAACAAATTCAAGGTGAGGGCCATCCATTTCATTATGGATAAGCAAGAATATTTCTGATTGGAGAATTGGTCGAGTCATCTCAAAGTTTAAGCTTGATGACTTAAGATCTATAAGCATGAGCCTTTTTTTATACGAGACATGAATTTAGTTATCGGCTCGGACCCAATTGGCATGGCACAATTTGAAAAAGCATGATGATTGCATTTGTTTGCTTTAAACTTCTAGGTATTTTTTCATATCACAAGAGGTAAATAAGGTGGACGATGTTCAAAAGTGGAGGTATATTTCATATTCACAAGACATATGAAAGATTAATACGATTTTTACTATGAGCCGTTGTTGTTACTCTTCTTTTTTTTTTTTTTTTTTTTTTTTTTTTTTTTTTTTTTTTTTTTTTTTTTTTTTTTTTTTTTTTTTTTTTTTTTTTTTTTTTTTTTTTTTTTTTGCATATATAACGTCTCTTTTTAAAATCTCTCTCTGTCCACATTTTTATATTCACAAGAGGCTCGAGCATACGTTGCTTGGTTGTAGGCTACGTAAGAACGAATTGACTTAGCTCACTTGTCGTTGGAAAGTGAGTGTTGCATAATCGTAAGGAGATTCTGATATNGGGACAAAACTGTTCCTATTAACTCCGTTAAAAAACCTCAATCTTCACTTATAAACCATTGAAATGATCCTTTTCAAGTGAGTACCTCGGGTAGATTCACGTTCTTGTAGTTGATTTTCCCTTTTTCTTTCCCCCCTCAACTGGCTCAGCTACCACTTCAGTTCAAAAAACAAAGAAACTTCCGAAATTGATAGACAAATAGAATTCAACTTTTTGTCATTTCGAGTCAATAAGATGCGGAAACGCCTCTCTCTTACGAACCGTACAAATTCATTTTAATTAGCGAGTTCCCAAAGGAGAGTTGGGCTTCAATATCCTAAAAAAAAAAAAGCAAAACAGGAGAAGGAAACTAGAATTGACATTGAGATGATGTTGGAACTTCAATTTCAGCTTCCTTTTTGAACCCACATTGCATATTTGTAGCTCTCTACAAAACAAGACCATCAAACCATAGCATAAACAAGAACATCAATTTCAGCTGCCTCTTGTTTACCTAGTACTTTCCGAGATTCAATAATTAAAAAAAAAAAAAATAAAAAAAAAAAGGAAGGGTGACCTGAACAATGAAGAAGCAGAAGCAGAGGGTTCATTAATTAAGGCGCAGTGGTCACGATGGCGAAGAGGGGCACATGAAGAACTAACTCAAAACCCCCAACAGATCTGAATTGAACTGAATTGAGTTAGCACAGCACGTGCCCTGCTTCTCCATCTTGCTCTTCATGCACCTTCTCTCTCTCTCTCTCTCTCTCTCTCTCTCTCTCTCTCTCTCTCCCTCTCTCCCTCCCTCCTTTCCTTCCTCTATAAAAAAAATTGGGTGTCTCTTCTTCCCCTTTATACTATCAACTAATCTTAAATTATCCGACCTACCCATTACAATTTTTGTGAGATCCCATGTTGATTTGAAAGAGGAGCTACGGCTAGCGAGAATGTTAAACCTCAGAGGAGGTGGATTGTGAGATCCCATGTCGGTTGAAGAGGTGAACGAAACATTGACACGTTTTAAAAATATTGAGGAAAAGCCCAAAAGGGAAAACTGAGAGATGACAATATCTGATAGCGGTGAGTTTGGGCTTTATAATTTTGGATGGAAATTAGGACTTGTAGTGAAGTTCTATAAGAGCCCAAGCCCACCGTCAGCAGACATTGTCTATTTTAGCTCGTTACGTATCGTCACATGGTTTTAAAACGCGTCTGCTAGAAAGAGATTTTCATACTCTTATAAGAAATGTTTTGTTCCCTCCTCCAATTAACGTGGGATCTCACAGCTTCATTCCTAGTTTTGGTTCAAGGTTATTGTCATATTGTTCTACATTGTCAAATATTCGAGCCGTTAACCCTAAATTTGGTCATTTTTTTCCCAAGTTTTTCAAAACAATCATTAAAGTAAAAAAAAAAAAAAAAACTCATTAAAATTTTGGATGAAAATTAAGATTTAGAACAAGTGTGACGATTACTTGCAACAATGGTTTATATCCTAATTTCCGTTCAAGGTTAACATCACACTGTGGTACGGTCTTGAGTTTTATTCTAAAAGTAGTTTTGAAACATTTATCGAAAGTCGAAGATAAAATTTAACCCAATTTGAAACGTGCGTGGGTCACCCTAGAAATGAAAGGCCTTACTTGGGGTAAGGGATCTCAAATGTAACACCTACCAAACTACCTTCTCACACACTTAAATTTAATTTATAATTTATAGCACCATTATTATTTATATATTTATGTACAATCTACTTCAATAATTTTCCCACCTTAATAATCTAATTACTATATATATATATATATATATATATATATATATTAATTTAGGGACTAAAATAAATATTTACAAATTTAATATTTTATTGTTTTATATACTAAAATATATGGAAAAATTATTATATATTATTATTAATATGATGGGTTATTTTCAAAGGTTAGCTGGGGTTTTGCTAACATTACCCATGTTTTATGGGCTGTTTCACGCCACAAAACATGCACCTGTTTATGTCTTAATCCTATGAAATGTTGTTGTCTCAAATCTTGTGTACCTTACAATTCTATTTTCTTTACATTGAAAACAAATATCGCATAATCTACTTTTTCGACCGAATTAAATAAGGTTTTCTTTTTTTAATTTAAGCGTATTTTATTTAGAAAATATGTAAGTGAGAATTAAAAAACTCTGTTGTTTTATGAGATATATAGAAATATCGAGATCATTAGATATTGAATTGGACTTTAAAATTATGATCTGAATATTAAAGTTCGTGGGGTTATATTAATATCATTATTTACCTAAAAAGTCTATAAATTTATCAATTATGCTTTGTTTTTCTCCCTCTTTTTCTATATATATAAAAAAGAAAAGGTTAAATTTGACAATTTTTTTTTTTTATTTTTAATACTTTCTATGTCTTTTTGCAATGGGATTTGATGGTGTCACACCAACTTTATAATAATAATAATAATAATAATAATATAAAATGGGAATTAATTTTGGTCCTCTCCTATAGACTTATGTTGCATAGTGGGGCACATAAAGTATAATAATAAAAATAAATTAAAAAGAAAAAAAAAAAAAGAAAAAAGACAAAGGAAATTAGACCCAAAAGATAAATAATAATAATAATAATAATAATAAAGTTGATTAGGAAAGGCTTTTTCTTGGAGACCGTTCAAAATAATTTCAATTCTTTTCACAGAATTAATAGTTTAAGCTCACTATTTCTTTTTTTTTTTATTCCACCGACTTGAAATCTCATAATTATATAATAAAAAATTTTAAAAAAAATACATAAATAAGTGAAAATTTTGAAAATAGACCAATATTACAGGTAACAAGTTTAATTAATTTTATTAAAAAAAATTCAATTTTAGATGAACTTTCATAAAATGGGTAAATATATATATATATATATTAAAAGAAAATAAAGAAGGAATCTAAATAAAAAGAGAATTTAGATAATAAAAAGTGGGGGAAGAAATAAATAGAGGCATAAATTTGTGGCACAAAATGGAAAGCTGTGGGGTAACTAAAGAGAGCACAAACAAGAATGGTGGTTGTGCCTTTTATATTATTTATTTATTTATTTATTTATTTATTTATTTATGTGGGGTTTGCAAAAAAGCCCTTCATAATTCTACAAATTGCCCTTTCTTATTTATTTATTTTTTATTTTCATAAATATTTTTAAGGGAAGTGTAATTTTGAAAGGTGGAGAAAAATGTGAATGAAATTAATTAATTAATTAATTAATGGCCCATAAAGCAAAATAAGAAAAATATTTAAAAGAGGTAAATGAAATAAATCATTCCCCTTTTGGTTTTTTTTTAGGGTCCCCAATATATTTTTTTTTAATATTATTTATTGACATGTGAATCCAATAAAAGGTAATTTTGGAAGGTTGACAAAAATGCATTTAATTCAAAAAATTAAAAAATAAAAAATAAGAAATAAAAAAGGGAAGAATATTATTATTTAGCATTTTTGGCCCAACCCTGTTTTTTACTTTTTAGCTGGACAAGATTGTTTGGATGCAAGTCTATTGACCTGGAATTCCACTTCAACCACCAAAAATCACCACTAATTCCAACCACTCTTGCAGTCCTACTGATCTTCTAATGAACAATTTGTTTATGATTTAGTCATACTCCTCTTGTAACGGTAAAAGGGTGAGACTCTGTTGTTGAAGTCTTGAAATAAACAGATAAGGGAACAGAAAATAATTAATTTTATTTCGTATTTCAAGCTCCTATTTTAGTCAAGTTGTCAAAATGGTACGCTCATTGAATCAAGTTAAAGTCACTCTCATTCGTGAAAATTGAAGTTCATAACTTATTCGGGAGTAAAATTGAATATTTTATGGTCAAATCTTATGCAAACTCATTGTATAAGATACCCACATTCACATGTCTCAGTAGGACTTTTCATACAATGTGTATCAATCCAAGGTGTGTAACAGTCAAAGCCCATCAGTAGCCGATATTGTTTCTTTGGACCCATTGCTAGCAAATTTATCCTTTTTGGGGTTTATTAGAGCTTCAATGTTTTTAAGGAGAGGTTTCCACACCCCTTTGGGCTTTTCCTTTCGTGCTTCCCCTAAATGTTTTTAAAATAATGTCTGCTAAGGAGAGATTTCTACGCCGTTGTAAAATATACTTCGTTCTTCTCCCCAACAATGTGGGATCTCAAAATTATTATTACAGTTAAATCATTAATTACGAGTCTTTGGGACATAAAAATCTCAACATGTGTATGATATGATATCAGATTTCTAATTTTTTTTCCTTGTTATTTATGATTGTTTGAGTTAAGTAGAACTCGACTAGACTTATAGGTGCGGTGAGCAAACCAAACCGACAGTCCGAATCAAATCTAACCAACGACTTTATGGCAAAATAATAATTTGGGGAAAAAAAAAACATAAAATAGGGTGTAAAATTTAAGATGAGCAGGTTCATTAAAGTTGGGACAAATTTAGGTGAGTGGGAAACATGAGAACCAATTTTTATGTCTAATCAAAGCAGATAAAGTAGGAAAGATCGTCTATGATCTCACTTTTAGTTGACTACCCTTTCAAAGCCTCTTTAAAATTCAAAGATTTTGATGAACAAATATCTTGATTATTTATTACTTCATTTGAATCATGAACTTGATAATGCTACATTTGGGAAATGCTTAATGGTTCTTCTTTTTTCCCCCTTGTTTTAAACAGAGAATTTCTTTCAAGATCTGGGCCAGGCTTGAAGAACTGTAAGGAAAATCCAGTCCAAATCAATAACCCATCTTAGCCCATGATGAACTCAACCAATTCCCATCAAGGGCCTCATTGCAGTCCACACGGAAGACTCAAAAAGAGGAAAGTTCTAAAAAAGTTTCCCACCATAGCAGGGCATTTTGAAGGTCGATCGACTCTTACTGGTAAAAGGAAAAAGTTGCGTTAGGAAAGAAACGTAAATCATTTCTGATTTTTGAACTTTCTTTGCTTTGATGAGCCTCTGGAACTTCAACCCAGGTACATTTCTAAGTTCCCTTTCAATGGGGTTTTTTTCTATATGGGTTTCTCTTGAAGGAAATTGTTGCCCCACATCGAGTTTTGATTCTGTAATTTTGTGTTTTATCGTGATTCATACTGCCATTTTGATCAAATTTCAAAGATTAAGTTCATTGTTATGAGTGACTGCTAGGTGTTTGTGTTAATGCCCAGGTCAATAATTGCTTGTTTGTTCATGCTTTTGAGTATCTGTTCATAAATTATGTGATATCAATGATTAGAACCCAATGTTGAAAGATGATTAGAATCGATCTAGTTAATGTTGGGAGTAATTTTTGGGACTCAGCTTGTTGAGCATCCTAGGCCCTGTGAATGGATTCAAGACAACCTTCAACTCTTAAGTGCTGCATATTGTGAACACAAGGCCAAGTACGACGACAAGCTTCACGGTTCGATGTCGATATCCCGAAGGATTCTACTTAGGGGTGCTGATTCAAAGATTGGCTCAGAAAACTTGCCCTCCTCATCTTTTAAGTTCCAGAAAATCAAGTTCATAGGATTTTGTAAAGAGTGGATCAAAGACCCTTCGAACATTGCCCTTCTTTTCTGGACGATCGGCGTCACGGTTTCAGGATCGGTCGTCTTTCTTGTAATGACTGGAATGTTAAACAATCTCCTGCCAACTAAATCACAAAGAGAGATTTGGTTTGAAGTTAATAACCAAATCTTGACTGCTCTCTTCACTCTGATGTGTTTGTATCATCATCCTAAGAGGATTCATCATATGATACTTTTATGTAGGTGGAAACCAGGTGATATCCTTATACTTAGAGAAATATATTGCAAAAATGGAACTTATAAGCCACATGAAAGGAAACACATGACGGTATTGCTTGTGTTGCTTCATATGAACTGCTTTGCCCAATATGCTTTATCTGGCCTTAATTTGAGCCATAAGAAGCCTCAAAGATCAGTTTTCGGAGTTTCGGTCTGCCTTACTGTTGCACTCTTGACTGCTGCTGCTGCTAGTTTATACGCCATTTTCAGTCCACTTGGGAAGGAGTACGACCACGGCGACGATGAGGAAAGTCCAAACCGGATCAATGATGGCGATTTGTTTGTGTCAAGAATTGTTGACAAGCCTCAATGGAGAGGTGGACTGTTCCATTTCCTTGATGACATTAGAACAGCTTGCCTTTCCGTCTTCTGCAGCTTCTGCTTGTTTGGATGGAACATGGAACGGTTAGGATTCGGGAACATGTACGTTCATGCTGCGACGTTTGTAATCTTTTGCACTGCCCCACTTTGTTTGTTTGGTTTGGCAGCTAATATTGTGGAACCTTGGTATGCTAAAGTGGCTCTCAGTTTAATTGGCATTCTTGTTTCTGTGTTTGGGCTGTTCTATGGTGGATACTGGAGGATTCAAATGAGGAAACGGTTCGATATAACGAAGAACGAGTTGTGTTGGGGGAAACCAAATGTTGTAGACTGTGCACAATGGTTGTTCTGCTGCTGCTGCTCTCTTGCTCAGGAGGCTAGGACAGCTGATTACTATGAATTAATGGAAGACAACCTCGGAAAAAACCGAACGAACGGCAGAGACAAGAACGAAATCCTGTCGCCATTACCTCGTGAAGGTGGAACAGTTCATGAGGATAGATCAAACCTGGATTCAAACAGGTTTTTAGATGAAACTGATGGAGTAAACCAGCTTTTGAAGCCCCCTACTCCATCATCAATGCAAAGAGATGATTTTGCGCTGACAATGACCAAAAATCTTGCATGAGAACCGGTCATTGAGTCTATGAGGAATTTGATTATAAATTCTATGATGTTTTCTCGTACTTTAGTCATGTTTGAATTGAACTAATACATAATTTTGTGTGTATTATTATGTGAATTCATAGATATATATGTTCATTTTCGCTTCTTTATACGTTACAAAAGACCATCAAAAGCATCTGCGTTCGTGCTATATACAAAAACGAAAAAGTAAAGCACATGCATGACAAGATATTTCTGTAATGACCCATGTCCAAGATCCGATCAAAATTAAGAATTTAGATTCAGCACTTGATAGTCTCGATATTCTCTTGCGACATGGCATACACATTTGTGCTATATACTAAAACGAGAAAGTAAAGCACATACATAACATGATATTTTTGTACGATCTATGCCCATAATTTAGATTCAGTACCTGATGGCCCTTTCATGCACCCCTGCGACATATTCCTGTTACTTGCTCCTCGCTTCTAAGAGTGAATGTCATCCCCATAGACCAACACGAGTCCTTTCAAATACTTTGGAATTCCTATGATTAAGCCACCGAAAAGAAAGGTGCACCTTATTAGTATTATAGATAGTAACTTTCAATTCTTTTAAGTTTTTTCTTAGTCATTTTATTCTCAAGATCGCCCTCATTCAAATATAGTCATAGTTCATTCATTTACCCATCCTTTGTTCGGAGTGTCACAGTTGCACAATCTCGGTATGGGTGTGATTTTGGGCACGAAAAAGGAAAATTAGAGGCATTGGAGAGGGAAGCTTTCCATCTATTTCTCAAAGTTATGAATATGATATGGCCTTAATTACTTCACATTGCAATCGTAGCAGACTGGAAAAGGAATCTAAGGCCAACCTCCCACACTTCCCACTAATCATTTTGAAAGGACACTACACATATAAAATTGATAACACTCCCACACGTGTGGTCGCCCGTCGCAAGAAAGTGACGTGTGCATACATGAATCTTATAAATTCTTTTTCATAAAGCCACAATTTTAAATCCATCACTAACAAATATTATCTGCTTTAGACTGTTTAAAACGAGATATTATCTGCTTTAGACTGTTTAAAACGAGTCTGTTACAGAGAGATTTCCACGCTCATTCTCAGCTTCAACTGACATGAGATCTCATAATCTACTCCATAGTCCAATAACAAACAACATCGGCTATGAACTGTTATATTCTCTTTTATACGTCAATTTTTAATAGGATTTTGCTTAGATTATTTGGGTTTACATTTGATTTTGAATGTGACGAAGAAATAACAAAAAAAAGAACTTGAGAGGTACGATGTGATGGAAGAAAGATGACACTGAATTGGAAATCTAATCATTAATATACAAGTTTAGGATATCGATGTTTGGTCGAGGTTCGAACTGAAAGAACCTTTTGAAGATGTGTCGGCAATCGGTTCGTCAAACGCTAAAGTTTACCAAATTTAATATATCTACTTGATTTAGTTAACAAAATAGTAATATGAGATGAACTATATTCGAATTGGATGATATTATTTCACAGATAATTAAGGCTTTTGACAAACTACAGTGCCAACATAATCGCCGGCAGCGAGCGGTGAAACAGATCCCGAGGGTGGCTCTGCCACACCGTCAGCCCATCATGACGGACCTCTTCCCAAGCCGGCTGCCGGAGATCCGCCACAACGAGCCACGTATTGAAATACTCTCTAAACTGCGTAATCACCCCATCTTTCAACGTCCAAACATGAACCCAATAGACCTGAGCCCCTTCCCAGCCTTCCGCCACAATAACAGAGTCGCCGATGGCTGTTATGCTCCTCGGCTCGAACCGAAACTCGGCGTGGCTGGACTCGCCGGTCAGGACCCGCATCATGTACTGGCAATGAGGTGGGCCGTGGAACCACCACTCGAGGTCGGTGGCAAGGAACTTCGCCACCGCGTCAGTCCGGCCGGCGGCGAGGGATTTATAGAGGGCATCGGCGGTTGCTCTGTTTTGATGCTCTGAGTCAGTGGAGTGGGTGATTTCGGAGTGTTTAAGGATGTGGGTTGATGTGGAAGTGGAATCCATGTTTGTTTGAGCAAAAGGGTTGTGTTTTGGAAGAAGGGATTTGAGCTGAAAGCTGTGGAATTGATTTGTGCATGGAAGTGTGTTATTTATAGTCGAGCATGTTCGGATTGAAGATTCAAATTTCTAATTAAACATACCCATTTAAGATGCGAACCTCGAGCCTAAAGGACCTACCTCAAATGTGGTGGGGAATCCCGGTTTAAACAAATAATGTAGAGGGAACACAAGAGATTTCTCTCTAAACCAGAACGAAGATCATATTTCCTGGCCTCACCTTTGAACCTAACTGATTCCGTCCCGACCCACATAAATAAAGATAAAATTTGTTTATTGGAAACTCTCTATAAAGTTTTTGCACGGAACTACCCTGATCCCACAAAAACAAATTAAATTTTTTACGGGATGTAAAATGAAGTACAGTCGTCCCATCTCCACTCTGTCTCATGGGTATCTCTATTTCTAACATTAGATCTCAGAGTATATAGGTTAACTAAGTGAGATACCCTAAAACTAACCATACATGCCACATTTTCTATTTGCATAATAATACACCTAATTTTTTCTTATTAGGTTAACAGTGTTAGTTTAATTATATCAGAGATTAGCGCTAAGGGTAAACTTGGAAAAATAGGTTAAAATTTATTTATAAGATTTTAGGCTAAATTAAAATAACTCGAGAATTTAAGGACCGATAATGAAATTATATGATTTTTTTTTTTTTTTAATGGGGAAAATGTTGATAGCTGAACCTACAAAAATAAATGGGTACCACAAACATACAAAATAAATGGAAAAGATTTTTTTTTTATTATTTATTTTTTTAAAAATGAATTCCAAATATTTATTTATTACTTTTTTCTTATTTAATATTTTAATTTTTGAAAAGAAATATGAATATTTTTTAATGCATTTTTTAATATTTTAATCTAAAGGTTCAATTGGGAAATGATAAATGTCTTTTTCCGGCGTAAGCCGATACGACGGCGATGGAGAAAAGATGACGTGGACGATGAGTTGACTGTTTGACTGATCCTCCCCGTCGTTTTTTTGGCCAACCGGCGGTAGGGACACGACGTCGTTTTCGGCTGCATGTACCATTCAAAAGCTACCAGTTGTCCTTGAGCAGATGCACAGTTCCTGGACTCTCCAAATAATTTTCCTTACCTAATTGTAATAATTTAATTTAATTTAATTTAATTTAATTTTAAAATACCCCCATATGTATTTTCTTAAAAATAGATATATTATTTTTTAAATACAAAGTTTATTAGACATTTTTTAATTTTTTTAATTTTAAACCCAAACTAATAAATATTAGGATAAAATATATTTTTAGTTATATATAAACTAAAAAAAAAAAAAGACTTTTTTTAGTTCCTTAATTTTAGAAAATTTCTTTTTAAAACAATAATAATAATTTTGCCTTTTTAATTATACAAATTTTAATTAACTAACATACTTAAATGTATATCAAATTCAAAATTCATTTCTAATATAATATTAATAATAATCTATATTTAAAATTGCATTAATATATTTTTAAAGCCTCAAATTTTTCACCCCATCTTGTACCTCTTTCCTTCACATTAACTCTTTTTACTTTTTACCATTTAACCTTTTTTTTTTCTTTTTTCTTTTTTTCCTAATTAGTGTTCATTTTTCTTTTCACCCCACCAATGGTAAATTTTTAAATATTTTCATTAAATTAAAATAAAATATTAAAAATTATGGTATATACGTAAATAATATTATATGAAACTGCCGACATGGATTCCCATCGATTCTGTCATGGATAAATGGGGTAATTAATTTTACTGGTTTTTTTTTACTGGTTTAAAAATAATATTTTGATTTATTTTTTCATATTCTTTCTATGGATAAATGGGGTAATTAATTTTACAAAAACAATAATTAATGTTATAAATAGAGATGTCTACTACCCGAGAAAGCTTTCTCCTCATTTTTTATCCTTGAGAAATATCTCTATAATTTTATAGAGATTGGGACGGAAATTTTCCATAGAGAATACACAAGAATCGGGTTTCCCATGAAAATAAAAAGTGGAGATGGGTGGGGCGGGGTAGGGAATTGAGCAGAGATGAGGATAGGGACGGGATGAGAAATACAATCTCTATTTCCGTCCTCGTTTATCTAACGGAGAGAAATTTCTCCCCATTCCCTCTCCATTTCCCATTTAAGACAGATTTTTTCACCAACCCTAATACCGTAGGGTAAAATAATAACTCATTTGTAGAAAATTATGGGGCACGGAATTGGGCGGAGACAAAAACAAAGACGGAATGAGAAATACAATCTATGTCCCCGTCCTCGTTTATCTAAGGGGGAGAAGGGATGTGTCTTCATTGACCCTAATAACGTAGGGTAAATAGACCTCTATAGAAACGTTTGAACTCTTCTTTCTGTCGCATAATAAATATTTTAAAGCACTATTAATGTTCTATAACTCTACTTCAATAAATTGGGTTATTAATTTTATAAAAACAATTACTAATGTTGCCAAACTCTTTCTTCTCTCACACAATAAATTAAGCTTTTAATAATATTAATAAAACATAAATTAGTAATCTTAGAAAGCATTCCCAATTAATTGGACTATTAAATAATTAAATAATTAATTAATTAATAATCCAATTAATTGGGAATGCCTTCTAAGATTACTAATTTATATATATATATTAAAACTCCTTGTTGATTATTTATTTATTTATTATTATTTTAAAATCAGTCTGGAAAATATTTAAATTACGAGTCTAAATTAATTGAGTCATTCTCATGTTGATATTTTTATATTATTAGTTGACTTATTTTCTTACTTCATTAATATTTGTGATGAAAAGATTAAAATTTTTAGTATGCTAAATCAGTTGAGTTATGCTCAAATTGACATATTTATTATTTTGGTGGAAGATATATGTATTAAATTATGCTTAGGTGGAGATTTTTATTATTATGGTTGACTTTTTTTTTAATTAAACAATATTTATGATGAAAAGATTTGAATCTTTAATTCGACCATGTATTTAAACCCGTTAAATTATGTTGAGATTGACAAAATTATTATTATTACCGTTGTTATATAAAAATGTATCACACATTTTAACAAAATAAAAAATAGATTAATTTTTAAAAAATAAAAAATAAAAAAGGCAAGTCATTTGAGCTAACCCACGTTGACTTTTATCTTTTGGATTACGAAAACCCGAGCGTAGGTTGATCGAGGAGAAACAAACAAAAGGATAAAGCCAGGATAAATAGTGAAATAGTCGTTGTAGACCGATGGAAGGATCATGAATTGAAAGAAAACATCCATTAAAATAAATGTATGGATGGATTATGTAATAGCTCGAGTCCATCGTTAGCAGATATTGTCGTTAGCCTCACAGTTTAAAACGCATCTACTTTGGAGATAGGGTTTATAATGGTATTAGAATGAATCACCAAATAGTGCGAGACACTGGTCAGAGTATGACTATCTAACAAATTAAAATTGATGACGTGTTTTAAAATAGTGAAGCTGACAACGATACATAACAAATTAAAATTGAATAATATTTGCTAGCGGTGGGCTTGGACTGTTACAAATGGTATCAGAGCCAGACATCAGACGATGTACCCACAAGGACGTTGACCCTCAAGGAGATTGTGGGATCTCATGTTGGTCGTAGAGGGGAACAAAACATTCCTGACAAGATATGGAAACATTCTCCTAATAGATGCGTTTTAAAATCCTGAGTCTAACATCCATTAAAAATGGTTACATATTAAGACAATGTTGTCTCAATTCTAGTACGAGAAGACGTAAATGGCCGCTTAATTTGATTAAAATTAAATTATTTTTATTAATAATATAGACAAAAATGAAAATAATAATAATAATAAAGACGTCAATATAATAATTAATAGGACAATGATCTACATGTACGGACCATGAAATTAAAGAGCACCAGTTGGATCCAGCCCAGCTGAAACCCACTCGTGTGCATTAGACTTTTATTATTTATTTATTATATTTTATCATTATTATTTCCTTTTCATATTAAAAAAAAGTTTTATTATTTATTCATATAAAAGCCTAAATTATTTGATCTTATTTATGTTTCGAGTTTGTAAATTTAGAAATAGATTTTCAAAAAGGGTAAATGTGTAATTTGAGAAAATAGAGATGACCCGAAATGAGGTGATAGACAATCGATGACTTACAAAAGAGAAATCGTTTACAACAAAACCTCTAATACTTAAGTCAAACCAAAATTTTAAGACCGTAAAAAGAAATTAGAGAACGAGAAAGTGAAAATAAGGTATTTTTACAAGCGTTGACCTAATATTTTTCATTTCCCTCCCGAATTTGATATGGAGAAGGGAAACGAGCTACCTAGAGTACCATGCATGCCGCCGCTTGAAATAAATTCATCACAAGGTCGACACCGAGGTGAGGAATCACCCAATTACATCATTTTCCATGTCCAATCTAGTCCTAAGGTATTTCTCGAGGCTCAAATTTCTATTGTTCTCGAGCCCAATTTTCATTAGCCCATGACGACTTGGTTTTATCCTCAATGTTTTTTTTTTCTTTTTCGACTCACTCATTAGATTCAAACTTACCCGTAACAGATTATTTTTACATGATCACCTAATTCAATCGTCTAGTCGTTCTAATACATATGAAAAAAAAAAAAAAATATATATATATATATATGGCTTCTATGATGGTATATATAATTAGATACTATTTTGTATCATCCATGTATCTCAGATGTCCATGTAGATTATTATTATTTTTAAAATGATTAATTTCCTACGTGGATATTACAGATATTTTACAAATTAGAAAAATACTAATTTTTGCATGGTTATGATTTAGAGAGAGGAGGTGAAGACCAGGGGAGGGTGTTTGGTGGTGGGTATCTATCCATTCAAGCTCAGAAGACAGAAATCATTAATGAATGATTTGGTCAGCCAGCTCATCTGCTGACTGGTCTAAGGGCCTCCAAAAAATTAAATAATAAAATAAAATCTTTATGAAATTCAATTGCTTCATGTTTGTGACAAGACATACACAAGGACACGTGGACCAAAATTATACGAAAATATTTAACGGTAACATTTTTTTTTACTTCTTTTTATAAAGGTAAACGAGGTTAATGCTAGGTAATTTTTTTAAATTTTTTTTTAATGTTGAATTTAGGTGGGTTAGGCCCAATGGAATATGGAGGCCCAAGAGTAAGCTCTATTTTGGCCCAATTATTGAATCAATAATGGGCTTCTTAGTGCTCATGGGTCCAAAGTTTAAATTATGTTTAATTTATAACTAAGATCCACATCGATGCTAGCGGGGATGTTGGTCCTCAAAAGGGGTGGATTGTGAGATCTCACATCGATTGGAGAAGAGAACAAAACATTTTTTAGAAGAGTGTGGAAATCTTTGTCTAGGCATCTTAAAACCTTAAGGGAAAACCCAAAAAAAAAATCCTAACGAATACAATATTTGCTAGCGATGAACTTGGACTATTACATATTATGTCATGTTTTGCTTGAGACTTCTTCTTATACCTACGTCCATTTCCACAAAGATGGAGTTTGTCCCAAATTTAATCATTATTATAATAACAATAATAATAATTAATTAATTAATTAATTAAAATTAGTTTTTAAAGTAAAGTAGGTTGTGTATACCTAACTCGTCTAACTAACACAAAGTACGATAACATACATACCTAACAAGGTAAATTTTCTAGATCCAAAAGTTAGTAATTGAGTTATCTCAATAACTAAAATATGTATCATGCTTGAATCTAACTAGGATTTACGGTGGCGAAACAACTGTAGCGGTTAGAATGTGGTGCAACTTAGAAGATATGCTTCTAATATTTACTCATCTTAACCGATAAATAAGTGAACTATTTTGGCTTAATGTTGGTGACATCTACACTAGGTATCAAGTGATGACGTAATAGACTGAATAGACTCATGAGATGACCACACTAAACAACATTTCCTCTAAACAACTTAGAAGGTTCAGGTTTACTATACCATCGTTATGATCTTGATTGCAGTATTTGAGAGCGTTCAACAAGTTTCATATTACTAGCGTTCAATTCGTTACGTGAATGAAGCTGTTTGAGTCATCTGAACAATTGGATGGTCTAAAAAAATATCTCAACCCACCCCACGAACAGACGTTATAAAAAGTAGCTTTTCGGGTCACGAGATAGAGGAATATAAAGCAATTTTCCCTTAAAAGTCATGGGCTAAAACTTATTAGTTAATTTGGTGGGTATAGTCCCTAGAATGGGGAAATGGAAAGGGCTTGGAATTTGCTACAACTAAATCTTAAAAGCTGATGCCTTTCTTCCAACCTTTCTAACCAACTCTTTAAAGTTACGTTTATATGATACCTTTCACCATTTTCCCTTTTTTTTTTCTATATTTTTTTTATTGTTAGTACTTTATTACTAAAATGCCCTTCCGTCTCGGGTTTAAAAAATAACCTTAAACTTTAAAAAGGTACTATGGCTAATATTTGTTAAGAGTTTTTTTTTTTTAAATAATTTATTGACATTATTTTGTTTAAATTTACGATAATTTATTTTTTTTAAAGATATTATTAAAAAATTTAATTATTTTTTTTTAAGTAACGGTAAAATTGGAAGATATTTTTATTAATTTAGTTTAGAAAAGAAAATAATATGGGCCCACGGCCGTCCACGTCACCAGAGTAGACGCGGTTTTTGTGATGGTTCACGGGTTTCCGTTTCTACAGGAAGCTAAATTACATTTATGACCCCGAGTAGTTGTAGGTACCAAGTAACGCCACGTGTACAAAGATGGGTATAGAATAATAAATTGTTACATGGGAGTGTGGGAGAGCACAACAGTATGATGGCCCCCAAAATAATAATTAATAATAATATTATTCTTTATTGGCATTCGCTTAATAAATAAATAATCATAATTAGTTTTATTGTTTTATAACTAACTGTTTATTACTATAATCTTCTTTCTTCTTCAACTTTGTTTCTCATTTTTTAATATAATATATATACGAAATTAAAACTTTAAAAAAGAAAAAAAATAACTTTTTTTCTAATGAAATGGGAGAGACGAGAGGGGTATAAATGGAATAAATGGAATTTGAGACAATTTTCCTTTTTTTTTTAAAAAAAAAAGAGAGAGTCACTTGTTAAGCATAATGGTTGTCCTTTTATTTTCTAAATAAAATCTCCTTAATCAATTTGTTTTCTTAATTTAGAATGCAAGAAAAAGGAAAGTTGACATGATTAAAAGTCAATACAAAGGATGGTGGTGATGAAATAGGAACAGCAAAATACGGTGGGTTTGGGAACAGTGGATAACTAACGGAAATTAAATAAATAATAAATACCATGATCCGATACATACAACAACCAGCACAAAATAAGCGCCATGATGTGCTCCGCCTCCCTTCTTTCTTAATGCTCTACTTCCTTTTATTATTTATTATTATTTTTTTTCTTTTCTTAAATGGAAATTTTTATTTATTTTTTAATTCAATTTTACGCTGCTTGTTTTTAAAACATGTGTGTGAGGAAAAGATTTTCAGCAGATTTCACAATTTACTCCGTTCAGGGTCAACTTCCTTCTGACATTAATTCCTCTCTCCAATCAAGAAAGGATCTCACAATCATTGTAAGATCCCAAGTCGATTGGGGAGGAGAACAAAACATTTTTGTATAAGAGTGTAAAAATATTAAAAAGAAGCCCAAACGAAAAAAAAAAAAAACTCAAAGATGACAATATCTACTAGGTACACAAAGTCTGGCCAACTTTATATTAGGTTGTTGAACTAAAAGTAGAAATAAAAAGTATTTTCACAAGTTTATTCGTACTCCGACAGACATCAGCTAGATTTTCCATCTCTTAATTTTTTTTTTAGTGTTCGACTTGAGCTGTATGAGATAGAAATTCGTCTCTCATAGAAGGTTAGGAGTCCGAGCCCCACTCGAATGGTAAAAGCGTGGCTTAGGTCAACTAACCGTTTTGAGGATGTTGATATGAAAATATTATAATAAATTAATAAAAATATATATTTGTGAAAATGTTGTATAATTGAATAGAGAGTTGAGGTCACATTAAATATACCGTTCCTAACGGAGACTCAGACGACCGTATATTAATTCATCCGTTCACATCTTTCTACCGATTCTCAATTAACTAGCTTTTTCCCAAACCAAAAATTTTCAACCGAAGATACTGATGCTGCAAATTACAAATTGGCCGATGAGAAATGTAGAAGGAAGGACAATCGGAGTACGGCGGTGAATTTCAGAGCTAGTGGAATTGCAGTTTCGAGCTTGAGGAGGAAGAAGAAGAAGAAGAAGAAATGCCGCTGACTCGGTACCAAATTAGGAACGAGTACGGCTTGGCGGATCCGGAGCTGTACAAGGCCGCTGATAAAGATGATCCTGAAGCTCTTCTTGAAGGCGTTGCCATGGCTGGCCTTGTCGGAGTTTTGCGCCAGCTCGGTGACCTTGCTGAGTGAGATTTTATTTGTTTTTTTCTGTTCTGTTTCTTTTACTGATGTATATATATATATATATTTGGAGTGGATAGTTCTGATTCATCTAAATTGTGGATGTTTACTAATGGGTGAGTGTTTGTGCTTGGAGTTGGGAGCTGCGGGAGATGGTTTTTGAGTTGAGTGATTGGAATGAGCGTTGAATTGAGAAGTTTGTGTTTGAATCAGAGTTTTTGGAGTAGATTGTGTAATCAGTTGACCTTTCCTTCATTAGGTTTTGGGTTTAAGTTAATGCGGTGACTGAAATGGTGGAAAAGAGGGATTTATAATAGTTCATGGAATTATCGGCTTGAATTCTCCCTCTCAATTAGAAGATTCATCTTCTCTAGTGGCTCCTCAATCCTTTTAGCAAGTTCAGTTTCTTTGCTTTCCAAATTACGTTCTTTAAACTGCTTGTTCACGACTTGTGATTTGCGTTGTTACCCTACGCGAGTTGATTCATAACTGATTGAGTACTCGGCAATTGGTAGGAGTTTATGGCAATCTTGGATTCGCAGTTTGCGTCATGGGTAAAATATTTACATATATTCTAATCCTAACTTTCTTTAAGTTTTATGTACTTCCACTTGTAATTTTGGTACTTCAGCAGCTGAGCTTCTTAATATTCTTTCCTGTTCTGGTAATAGGCACAAAGTTAAACGTATACAAGGATTCTAAATTTCTGAATGATATTTCACCACACCATATTCGGATACGGTTCCATTGATGCATTTGTTGTATTTTTTTAAATATGATTATAGTATATCTGTTGGAGAGTCTGATAAATATCTGGTAATACGTCAGTTATCTTACTCGGGACTTGGAAAGATTGTGAAATTTGAAGACTTGTTTTAGATATTTAACTGCGCTAAGACCCGTTTTTACGTTCATAATATTTAAAGAAGATTTGCTCTTCCCAGAAATCTGCCTTCATCTTTGTTTCTTTTTATTTGTTGAAAGGTTTGCTGCTGAGGTATTCCACGACTTACACGAAGAGGTCATTTCAACGGCTGCAAGAGGCCATAGTCTTATGATTCGTGTGCAGCAACTTGAGGCAGAAATTCCTTCAATTGAGAAAGCCTTTCTGTCCCAAACAAATCACACTTCTTTCTTTACTGGTGCAGGTTAGTCTACCTTATATATACTTCTACCAAAAATGATGGCCACTACAATGATTATATCGATGGATTTGAACAGTTGATTTGAGATCATGAACTGATTCAATGTTGTAATTTTCCTCTTTATTTTTTCAATTATTTTACAGAATGTGGTGTAGGGACTTAGAAAATTTTACTTAAAAAATTTTCCTCTCATTTCAAACTACTGCTACAAACAAACAAACAAACAAACAAACTCATGCTCACTCTCACTGTATCACTTCACGCAAATGCAGCACAGAATTGTCATGTTCATTTTTTTTTGAAAACTAGTCTTGCTACCTTGTTAATGATTTGCGTAGTTTAAGTGCATATATGATCAGAATACTAGTCTATGGTGTTAAAAAAGTACACATTAACATGTTGTTTTTTGTTTCTTGTGAACTGCATGTATCCTGATCGTGACTAGTAAATTAAATGTATTTTTCAAGTTTCATAGAATAATTCAAACCATTTCTTTAAATAAGATATTGATTGTGAAAGAATACAGTTTGGTAGGAAGGTTGGGGTGGATATTGCAAGATCTAATTAACCTGTGTATTTAATGTTGGCTTGTTATACATAAAAGGTAACATGCTTCTGGGCATTTAATTATTTATGTGGTGTATGTGATTATTTATCTCATCAAATCATTTTCATATTGAATCATTTTGATCTTACATCGTAGGAATGACTCAAATGCCGTTGTTTCATTTAGATATAGGGCTAGTGCCATTAGATTAGACCATCCAAAAAATCTGTTTTGTACTTTTTTTTGTGTGTTTCAAACGACTCAAGTTCATCTAAAATGAAATGAGGTTTGTGTTTAGAGGGTTCTAACATCTGAAGGATAAACTTTTAAATCACAATCATGAGCTATATTGCAGGACTTGACTGGCATCCTAATTTGCAGTCAGAGCAAGGTCTTGTTGCTCGTGGAGACTTACCTCGGTTTGTCATGGATTCCTATGAAGAATGCAGGGGTCCCCCACGTCTATTCCTTTTAGACAAGTATGTTATACTTCTGTATAAATGTAAAAACAATATGTTTATTGGATTTAAAAAGAAATTCTTTGACTGTCTGCCTTCAAATAGGTTTGATGTTGCAGGGGCTGGGGCATGTTTGAAGCGATACACTGACCCTTCAGTATTTAAAGTGGAATCCAAAGCTTCTGAGAGATCAAATATTGAGCCTCAAAGGGAGAAGAAAAACCGTAAAGTGAAGGTATGCTCAATACTGTAGTCAATTCAATACTGCTTATCCATTTCTTAAAGAACTTTGATTCTTTACCTCTCACAAATTTGACTGGTTAATTAGTTCATTTGTTGTCTTCCTTCTTTCTGCTTCTTTTGTTTCCCGTGATATTAAATGACTAGTTCTAGTCACATATTGCTCCAGTAGATTCATATGACCTTCAGAGATTAAACATTTTGAGAAGTTCTATGAAACTCACTTCATCCATTCTGGGAAGTGGTCAATGTGACTAGGAATGCCTTTAAGAGTACTTGTGAATATTATTAAAGTATTAAGGGTATACTAGTCATTAGTCAGGTAATTTGTTAGTGGGGACTTGTTATAAATAGAGCAAGTGGGATGGGAATGGATGGAGGTAGACAATTTCTTAGTGAATATTGGCTTGAGTATGAATACTCTAGAGAGGGAAGTTTCCAAGAATCTCGAATTACTTGGTAGTTTTCTTTCTGTAGTTTCTTCTATGTGAACATATTTCTAAGTTTTTTTAAAATTATTTTTTGTTATTTTTTTAAAAATCACAATACATGCATCTTTTACTTCATGTATTGGCCACTGTTCTTATGTAAATATTCATGCATACGATGCATATGCTTTTGGGCACCTTTTTTTTTTTTTCAGTTAAATTATTTGTTTATCCATGTGGTGGATGATTGTTTACTCAACAGATTAGTATTGTCAACGCGATACGTGGAAAGGCTGTCCAATCGTGCATGAGTCATTAACTTGTATCTTTCTGGCTTCTCTAAAGATAACTTTAGTTGAATATTTATTATTTACCTACAAAATATTTACATTTGAAATCTAAATTTGCATATGGCTGCTTTATTTTTGCCTTTGCATGTGCGACTTGCATATGTTGGATCACTTAAAAAGTTAATCAAGTTTCTTTACCCGTTACAATAATGGGTTTCTTAATTTCTTAGAGAAAATATGTTCATTTGGGCACATTTTACCCATCAGTTCTAGGACTGTCATTTATGGATGCTATACACGCACTCTTCTTACTACTCAGTGAAACTTATCCGTGCATGATTGTGACCTATTTAGTTTTAAAATATGGCTGTCTTGATTCCTAGCAGAAGAAAGGACAACGCAGGAGGAATGGAGGAACACCAGAAATTGGACCAACATCCCATGCCAAGTAGGGTGTCTAATTCCTTATTTCTAACTTGTCCAACTGCATAAGTTCACTTACAGATACTTGATTGATCACGTCAACTCAACCATTTGTGCAGACTACATCAATTGTTCTTGGAGGAGCGCATTGACAGTTGTTTTAATGACCCTTCACGGCTTGTAAAATTGAAGAAAAGGCAATTCAATAGATGTGTTGACTCCAAAAATGGAAAAAGCTACATGGAGAAATTTTTGGAGACTCCTTCTCCAGAGCATAAGATGGTTTATGAAGCATCAGTTGCTGAACCAACCTTGCGTTCAATGTCAGATAATACCAATGAACTGGGGCTTAGAATACTTGATATCACTATGGTGAGTCCTGCAAGCAAGTCTCCTGAAAGAGTAAGTACATGCTCTTCATGTATAGCTGAAGACGAAGAATTAAAAAGACCAATCAACGGTGGTGTTTCTGGTGAGGAGACTTTGAAGATGCCTGAATCAACTGCAGATGATGAGATTGAGACGACTCCCAATCTTCAAATGGTGGTGGTTGAAAACCACTTAGAATATGGAGAAGGGAAAACAGGGAGCAGTATAGATGGATATCGTTCTGATGAGGTCATCAGTGAAGTAGACAATTATGTGGATGCTCTTGCCACTATGGAGTCAGAAATAGAAACAGATAATGAACCTAGATCTAAAATTGTTAACCTTGGAAAACAGAGAAGTGAATCTGATGCAAATGCTGAACACATAGAAGCCCAAGCACAACTATCAGATTCACAATCCTTCGTAAACTCCTCAGGATCAGATGATGGTAACAGTTCATTCAAGAGAGAGAGATCAAGTTTTTCGTGCTCTGATACAAGAAGTAGTTTGCCTGACAACATTCAATATGATTCTGAAGAAACAGCTAAAGTATTACCTTCAAGTCCTAAAGCATGTATGGCGGATATTGAAAACATGCCATGTAATACGGATTATACCTCTCATTCTCATGAAAGCAATGCTGATGAACATGGAGTGTTTGGTAATACTAGTGTTGATGAAGAAAGAATCTCAAAACCTGAAGTACCCGGAGGTCCATGTTTTCTGGATTCAATTTCTCCTCAACCACTGTTAGACACAGAACCATTCCCATCTCTATCTTTACCGGACGAACCGAAGTTGAATAAGAAATCATCTACCAACCTTATTAATTCTGGTTCGCAGATATCAAGTACAGAGACAGACCCAGGTTGTCATAAAGATGTTCACGTTGATGTTCCCTCCAAGACTATTAGTAGCGCTGACCACACAATTCCATTTGAAAGTTGTCGTATTAGGGACAGGGAGGGTGAGGGTGTAGATGCCACATCTGAAAATTCATTGCATCTTTCAAATGTCTTGGGGCAAGCTGTTGAGATTGAAGCGGTAGAAAAGGTAGGGGATACAATGCTGCAAAAAGAGTACCAAGATGATAGAACTATTGACAAGCAAGCCTTGCCAGAAATTGACCCGTCTCCTAGTTCTTTATTGCCCGCTGAGACTTCGCGTGCTCCTACAAATGATTCTTCAGATAACAAATATAATTTAATTTCCCTGAAAGGTGATGATAGCATTGTGGCCGCTGAGGAAAAATATTGGCCTCTTGCAGTAGATTTATCACAGACTCGGGATTTGAAGGATGACAACATTTTAGTAGCTGAAGCAAAATATGACGACTCACTTCTTGCAGCAGATTGCTCGCAGACACATGATTTGAAGGATCAAGTGGAAAATGTAGCAGATGATGTTCAAGTTGAAGATGGTATGACAGAAATTGATGTAACATATTCTGAAAGGGATGAAAATATTGTAGATACAAGAAGGCCAGCTGATACCTCGGAAGAACTGCAGCTTTGTTGTCCAAATGATACAGTCCATGAAATGCATTTAAGCTCACGAGACTTTGTTGAAACAGTTAATCCAGATGGTGTGACTTTGCCTAACACTTCTGTTTCCTCCCATGATGTAATTATTTCATCAGGTGATCTGGATCATGAGAACTCCGTAAAATATAGTAATTTTGCAACTGGAAAGGTTCGAGCAGATGAGTTTGTTAATTCTGTAAACTTCAGTGACGTCGTGACTGAAAAGGTTCAAGCAGATGAGGTGGTCAATTCTGTAAACTGTAGTGAAATTGTGACTGAAAAGGTTCTAGCTGATGAGGTGGTCGATTCTGTTGACTGTAGTGACGTTGTGACTGAAAAGGTTTGGTCAGAAGAGGTGGTTGATTTTGTTAGCTGTAGTGATGTTCTGACCGAAAAACTTCGAGCGGATGAGATGGTTGATTCTGTAGACTGTAGTGATGTGTCTGCAGAGGTTCAAGGGGACGGTGTGGTTGCATCTACTTCAGTTGTAGCCAAGACTGCTACCATCGCCGAAGTCACACCCAAGAATTTAAATAGTTTCAGTGATGAAGAAAATGTAAGCACAGATAAACTTCACACTGGAGCATTTCAAGCAGATGGATTTGATTTTGATGCTGATCCCATGACCAGAAATGATGTGAATGGAGTTGTGAGCACATCCTTGCTTGGTCTTTTATCTACATTGGAGAATATGAAGAGTGATTTGCTAGAAAACCATCCTGGCTTTGAGAATCCATATCAAAATCAGAATGAATTGATTTCAGACTATCCGGATTCAGGGCTGATTGATGGCATTCATAATTTACCTGTTCATACGCGGTTGCAATGCACTTCAGTTATCGATAATCTTTCTTTTGGTCCAAAATCTTTGGAACTACGAGATCTGGAATCTGAGCTCAATTCTTCCCATCAGTGTGATCTTAATGAAGGCATTGAATTTATATCTCCTCCCTCTCTAAGTTTCTCCTCTGCCGTTGAGACTTCCAGTGAGCCATTGCCAGGTTTGCAAGCTAAACACGAGGATATGGGGCCTGTAGGGGCAGATGTTGATGTTTCCAATTCTTCACGCCTTGAACAACCATCTCCAGGACAATTAGATGAGGAAAAAGTTCAACTGGTACAGCCTTCATATCCAGTCCAACAGGATCAAAGTTCTAAATGCACAACTATTGAGGCAACCATTCAAGCTGGACATTCTCTATCAGAGTTATATATACAACATCCAATCGGTGAACTCGATATGACAGGTGGTACAATGGATACATTACAGCCTGTCCTACCTAGCGACATCCTGCTGCCTGAGGTACATCGAGTCGATTTGAATGAGATGCCACCATTACCCCCTCTACCTCCAATGCAGTGGAGGTTAGGGAAGGTTCATCAAGCTTTTCCTGCTCCACCTAGATGTGAGGATCCACTTCACTCGATATTACCATCGAAAGCTGAAGAGAAGGGCATATGTTCGGAATCCGAGAACCCCTACACATGCTTTCAAGATAACAAGCTTACACATATATCTGGTCACATGACACATAACACAATGCAGCCTCCTCCATTCACAGGGCAACTGCACATGATTAGCAACGAAGTTTTCGAATATAGTTCTGCCACCATGGAGAAACAATACAATAACCCATTTTTTACGTTACCGCCAATGCCCAATGAAACCCCAGAGCTTGATTCTCTTAAGTCTGGTGGAGATGAAGTACAAGCTGATTTGAAACTGCCTTCACTAGGACCGACAAACGAAGACGTAAATTGTAAAAGTGATAGTGGATTGTCATATGGGCAGTCATTCCAATCGTTTAGCAACTCAGCATCACAAATAGACTTGAAGCCTGATATACCTCAACATGTATTACAAGATTCTGAAGGGGAGAAAAGAAATTCCCATGCTATGATAGCGCCTCTATCATTCATGAAGAATGAACAATCTCGGGATGATTTTCCATCTACTGAGGAAGAAGTAGCTTCATCCTCTAAAACAGCTCTTATGCCATCGACCTCTGGGGTCGGTATGCCTAATGGAAAACCACCTACTAGTAGTAAGCTACTTCGTCCACGAAGTCCTCTCATTGATGCTGTCGCTGCCCACGATAAAAGCAAGGTTCTATAATATTTCATTAACTATTTTGAGAACTTATTCGGTGATAAGCTTATAAAATACTTGGAATTAACTTTCTTGACCAATTTGCAGTTGAGAAAAGTTTCTGATCGGATACTACCTGAAATTGCACCCAAGGTAGATGAAAGAGATTCACTGCTTGCACAGATTCGAACCAAGGTTGAAGTTGGAACATTGCTCTTATTAATACATTGACATGAATTTCGTGGTGCAGTTGCTTTGCTAACGAATTATTCTGATTGTGATTTTCAGTCCTTTAGTTTGAAGCCCGCAGCCGTAACGAGACCCAGTGTGCAGGGTCCAAAAACCAATTTGAGGGTTGCTGCTATCTTGGAGAGAGCAAATGCGATTCGCCAGGTATCTCTCTAGCTCCCTCGAACCCAACTCAACCCAACCCAACCCAACCCAACCCAACCCAACTCGTTTCTTTATCTTAGAAATGGAACTTACTTGGAAACTATTAAATAACAGGCATTTGCTGGAAGTGATGAAGATGATGATTCTGATAGTTGGAGTGATTCTGAATAAACTTCACCTCCTTCAATCCATAAATACTCCATCGCTGCTTTGCCATGATCTGGGTTGAGATTTCTCGTTCTCCCTTAAATGGTAATTTCTGTAGTTTAGCATTCCACTTCATCTCTAAGTTTCTTCATATATGTATAAAGCATACGTCACATGTCCTCTGGGTTGTCTCTATTTTTGTTTATCTTTTGGTCCCTTGCTCTGGGTTCATGAACAAAGCAGTACCACCCGTCAACCAAACGGTATACAACGTCGAGAATAACATACGATACGAGGTAGAATATTATTATTCAACAAGAGCTGGACCAAACACAATCAGTGCTCCTGGGTATTTGGTATAATCTTGGCAATTGTAAATGGTATTGGAATGGATTAAATTTTGGTATGTAACATACTTTTGATGTAATTTTTGTAATTGTAGTACCGTCTCATGCATATTTTTGCCTCACCCTCATACTTCTGTTCTGTTCTGGCCTCGTATATTTATAATGGCCCCCTTTCTTAGTACAGTGAAATTCTTTGCTACTCTTCACGTTTTATACCAATATACATTCATGTTATATAGGTCTAGCTTTGTCTAATGCCAAGAAGCATGGATACTTCAGTGTAGCTAGTGTGTTCGTGTCTACATGACACGAACACTCTGATGTTTGTTAGCGTGTAATGTGTTGATACTAATTGTTTAATGTCAAAATAGGTCCGAGAGTTGCAAGACGTGTATGCAATGTTCATCAAGTATATTAAAATTTGAGAGTGAAGTAATCAAATTCATTTATTTATTTATTTATTGTTGACTTTGAATTTTCTTCTTGTAGAAAACGACATGTTTTAAAATGCATATTTTAATAAATGTGCTTTTGTCATATCTTGGTCTTAGATATTTAAATAATTGTGTCACCTTGTTCGGGTCCTACAATTACATTTTGATGTTTTTCTAATCAATTTGTTTTTAACATAAATCTTGATTATAGATTTGTGATTTATTTATTTATGGTTTCAATATATAAACAAAATTATCAATTTAAGGGTTTTCTTAGTACAATTTGTTTTTTTTTTTTTTTATTTCGATAAATTTGTTCTATCAATATAATAATAATAATAATAATAATAAAAACGTTAATAATGAAGTCATTAGCCACACGAATGAGTAATGTCTTCAACATTTCAATTAAGTTTGAATAATCATCTATAAATTTTTAAAAGTTTTTAATAATACATTTAAACTTTAAAAAGAAAATCTAAAAAATACTTTAACTTTAAAAAATTTCATTAATACCCTTCAACCTTTTTTAAATTTCAAAAATACATTTAAAAAATACACATAAAATTTTAAAAGTTGTATAACACTCTTTACCTTTTTAAAAAAATTCTAAAAAACTTTTACCATCAATATTTGGACGAAAATTGTCTATCGAGATCTCATAGATTATTTTAAAATTTTTAATGTTACTTTCGAAAGTTTATGAGTATTTTTGAAATATGATATTAACGATAAATGTCTTTTTAATTTTTTTTTTGAAATTTTAAAAAAAATTTAAGTATTAATGAAACTTTTGAAAACTAATAATATATATATTTAGAGTTAAAAATGATATTTTTGAAACTAATTTTGAAATTTACCTCCAATTTTTTAAAAATGTTTAAACCATTAAATTTGAAACTATTTTGTAACGTCCAATTTCAACCTCAATTCCACCACTTAGTTGACCAAATAAAATATATATATATATCTATATATATATATATATGTGTGCATGCATGACAATGATGATGATGAGCATGAGTCATGAGCCCTTTTAAATAATTATTTTTTTCCATTTATCTGCATGACAGACAGTTAATTTATTCAAGATTCTGTGTCAGTTCTTCCCCAGCTCATATAAGAACCTCCATAAGAAAAAATTGTCGCTTCCCTGAATATCCATTCCCACAGACACACATAAAAGAGACCCACCTTTTTCTAATCATCGATCGAAGAGCGGCAAGCAATTTCCCAACTTAATAAAGGAAGAATTCCCCGTCTGGGAATTGGGAAGTCTAACTCCCAAAATGATTTCGTTTTGTTTACCTTTTCTTTGATCCATTCAGTTCATATTTCGTTAATCTCAGATTGATTTTGATCCAGAGGAGCTGTGATTGAAGAAAAACAGTAATGGAGAATGAGCCGCTTCTGTCCCCTCTGCAATCCCTTCCTTCTTCTTCTCTTCTTTGGAGTCTTTACGCCGGACACTTCTTGGCCAGATGGGGCGCTAGGTTTTTCCCCTTTCTTCTCGCTATTT
Source organism: Cucurbita maxima (assembly GCF_002738345.1). Lineage (NCBI taxonomy): Eukaryota > Viridiplantae > Streptophyta > Magnoliopsida > Cucurbitales > Cucurbitaceae > Cucurbita > Cucurbita maxima. The sequence continues at coordinate 5,413,035 of NW_019272020.1, read as the reverse complement.
TGGTTTCCATTTCGATTATTCCCGTCATTTCATAGATTTTAGATGAACCCAGTTGTTTGTTTGATAGAATGATTTGAATCCCTGTTTTTGGTTTGATCTCGTCATGTTTTAGTATTTGATTTCATTATATCAGGATTGAAAACGGTCTAAAAAGAAACTTGGGATTTGTTTTGTTTTGTTTTGTTTTCGAACGTTTTCTTCCATTGTTGCACAGATTTTGCACACGAAGTGTTTGTATTTATGTCTCTTAGAGCAGATTTTGGTTTTGTTTTTTAAAACTCGAATTCTGTTCCAACCCTTTTGATTGGATTTGGATTTGGATTTGTTCTTACTGCCTTTGATTTTGTCACAGAATGTGGGAATTCTCCGTTGGTTTATATATGATCAGTGTGTGGCCCAATTCTCTACTCTTTGCAGCGATTTATGGTGTTGTGGAATCTGCTTCCACTGCTTTCTTTGGTCCCATTGTTGGTGATTGGGTTGATAAGTTAGCATACGTCAAGGTTTTGCCCTCTTTTTGCTTACATTTTCAAAAGAAGAAATGATAAAACTTATGATCTCCACGATGGTATGATATTGTCAACTTTAAGCATGAGTTGTATTTCTTACTTATAAACCCATGATCATTCCTTACTCCCTCCCAAAGTACACCATAAAACCTCCCTTGAGGCCTATGGAGCCCTCGAACAACCTCCCCTTAATCGAGGCTCGACTCCTCTGGAGTCGTCGAACAAAGTACACTCTTTGTTCGACACTTGAGTCACGTTTGACCACACCTTCGAGGCTCACAACTTCTCCACAATGGTATGATATTGTCTACTATGAGCATAAGATCTCATGGTTTTGCTTTGGGCTTCTCCAAAAGGCCTCGAATAGAGATGTATTCCTTACTTATAAACCCATGATCATTTCCTAAATTAGCCAATGTGGGACTCCCTCCCAACAATCCTCAACACATTATACTCATCCATCTTAGATATAAGCACAAGCGAGGCTATATGGGTTTATCATGATCATCTACTTGAATGAAACTAAACAACCGTGGATCAATGAAATGATCAAAGTAATCTTCAAATATCCTCTGGATGAAGCAGTTGCTGTTTGCCTGATTTAAGTAGTCGTATATTTTTGGTTCTATGTTATCAGGTTCTCAAAATTTGGCTGGTGACACAAAATCTTTCGTATATTATTGCTGGAGCGACGGTGGTCGCGTTACTGTTCTACTCAGATTTGATATCCACCTATTTCACAGGGTTCATTTTGCTTGTGATATTGACGAATATCGCTGGAGCTGTTGGCGCGCTTTCGTCTCTTGCGGGTACTATCTTAATTGAAAGAGAATGGTAATTGTTTGCTGTTTAGTTTTGAATAGCATTTGAGAAGAAATTTCTATCCAAGTGATGTTCAAGTTGCCAGTTTGGTTTTTGCACAGGGTGGTAGTGATATCAGAACACTATCCTTCTGAAATGCTGACAAATATGAACTCTACGATGAGGCGGATCGATCTGGTCTGCAAGCTGTTTAGTCCTGTAATATCTGGTTTCATTATTAGTTTCGTATCTTTGAAGGCATCCGCTGTGACTTTGGCAGTTTGGAATATCGTATCGGTTTGGTTCGAGTATTGGTTGTTCACTTCTGTGTATGATGGGATTCCGGCTTTGGAAGAAAGCAGCCATAGAAGGGTCTCAAGACTTGTTCTAAGAGATGTGGAAGGGAGTAGTTCTGTCTCTCGATTTCCGGATTATGAAGATGGACATTTGGCTGAAACGAGCTGGAAAGTGAAAATATTCAACTGGTTCTCAAAGTTCCCATTTGTTAGTGCATGGAAGGTGTATCTAGAGCAAGACACCGTACTCCCGGGGATCGCTCTCGCTGTGTTATTCTTCACAGTCCTTAGGTAATGTCTGAACCCACTTGTTTTACCAATGCACTCATTAGAACGCGTCTGCAAGGGAGAGGTTTCCACACCTTTATAAGATATGTTTCGTTCTCTTCTCTTATCGACGTGGGATCTTATAATCCACTCCATTGGGGCGCAACGTCCTCACTGGCACACCGCCTGGTAGCCAGCTCTGATATTGCTGTAATAGCCCAAACCCACCACTAGCAGATATTGTTCGATTTAGCTTGTTACGTATTACTGTCAGTTTCACGATTTTAAAAAGCGTCTGCTAGGGAGAGGTTTCCACACCCTTATAAGATATGTTTTGTTCCTTTTTCCAATGGATGTGAGATATCAAGGTAAAGGTTACTCGATGTTTTCACTGATAAAACCGTGAGGTTGACGGCGATACATAACAGACCAAAGAAGATAATATCTGCTAGCGTTGGTCTCAAACTGTTACAAATGGTATCAGAGTCAAGTCACTGGACAATGCGAGACACTGGTTGAAATAGGGCTAGACCCTTTTTATAGTAGATGCATTTTAAAACCATGAGGTTGACAATGATACGTAACGAGCCAACGCGAACAATATCTAGATTGATGCTCGAAGTCTCCCATTCTCAAAACTTTTTTCACTTCCAGCTTTGGAACTTTAATGACTGCAACCTTAGAATGGGAAGGGATACCTGCCTATATCATTGGAATTGCACGTGGAATAAGCGCTACAATTGGCATTGCAGCAACACTTGCTTACCCTATTATACAGTCTCGAATCTCGACGCTTCGAACAGGCCTCTGGTCTATTTGGTCTCAGGTACGTTTAAGCGTCATAGTAGCCATTGGCTAACAAGAGACCGTTGACGTCGAAATGAAAATCTCTCTTTATCAACCGACCAAAACAGTCATTAATATTGATTGTCAATGATATTGCAGTGGTCCTGCTTACTAGTGTGCGTTGCTTCAATATGGATGCAAAACAGCCTCTTGTCAGCATACATGCTAATGATCGGAGTGGCAGCGTCTCGGCTCGGACTCTGGATGTTCGATTTGGCAGTCATCCAACAAATGCAGGTAGGAAACACAGCATTCAAAGCACAATAGAATTTGCTTCATATTATCTATAATGTAGTTTGATGTAATGAATGGGGAGTTCTTTTGTTTGCTTGCTTTTCATATCATTAGGATCAAGTCCCTGAATCCGATCGTTGCGTGGTCGGGGGCACACAAAACGCTCTCCAATCAACCATGGACCTGATGGGGTACGTTATGGGAATTGTCGTCTCAAATCCTCAGGTGATGCCATCCTCATCATCATTGAAGAACAGTCTATGATGAAGTAGTTGTTATGTATTTGTGTAGGACTGTTGGTTATGGTGGCCATTTTTTTTTGCAGGATTTCTGGAAGCTGATTCTGATATCATTCACGGCGGTGACATTGGCTGCGCTGCTCTATACCGTCCACCTCTACCGTGTCCGAAAGCATCTGTTTCACCTGGAGAAGTTGGTTTCTTGCTGCTCAAGATGGTCACCAAGCTTCACTGTTAATCACTCTTTCTAATGAAAGTGAAGAAGAATATAGTTTCTTTCCATTGTGTAAATTGTTTGTGTTACATTCTATGAGAAGAAACGGATCATGAATTTGGGATTGTCTTATTGTTTATTTTGATCCGTTATGTGTCGTCTTCAACATCACCGTTTTAAAACGCATTTGCTAAAAAGAGGTTTTCACACTCTTTAGAAGGAATGTTTTGTTCCCTTCTCTAACCGAATCAACTAGGATATTTAGTACTAAATTATAATTTATCATATATATCATATTTGATATTTTATTACAGACAAATATTACTCTTAGTATCTTTCTATTTATTACGGTAATTTATTTTATTATAAATAGAAAATTTTATGGGATGGTTTTAGCAAATATTCTCAAACCTCTTTAGGGGTCGAACGTCCTCGTTAATGGTTTTAGCAAATATTCTCAAACTCCTTTAGAGGTCGAACTTCCTTGTTGGCACACCGTTCGATGTCTAGTTCTAGTACTATTTTTAATCGTCTAAGTCCACTGCTAGCAAACATTGTTTACTTTGGCCCGTTATGTATCGTCGTATGGCTAAAACGTGTCTGTTAGGGAGAGATTTCCACACCCTTTCTAAGAAATGTTTCGTTCTCCTTTTCAATCGATGTTGGATCTAACGATCCACCCCTTGAGGGTCAAGCATCCTTGCTTGCATATTGCTCAATGTGTTTGGTTTTAATACCATTTATAATAGTCCAAAGTTCATTGATAGCAAACATTGTCTGGTTTAGTTCGTTATATATGAATGTTAACCTCATAATTTTAAAACGCTTCTATCGAAAGAGATTTTCACACCATTTATTAGAATATTTCGTTACCCTCCCAACGAATCCTACAAAATCAATCAACCCATTAACACTTAAAAATCTAATAAAACAAAACTCTATCCATTAGCCGAAACTGAAAAAGACAAGAAAGAGACCGACCGAGAGGAGGTGGCAGAAGGGGTGCAGCTGAGAGCAGGTGGTGCCCTTCAACCGCTCTCTCACCGATTGCATGACCGCCACGACTCCTCTTCTTCAAATCCCAACCAAACCATAAATAACACCATTTCCCAATTCCCAGATCAACTCACCCCTTTCCGACACCGATTCTGATTCCGTGATTGGCAATGTCAGGAGCTCAGGGCGCGCAGCCGAAGGACTCGTTCACGGCCACCACGTACGAGTCAGTCCCCGGGGGCGAGAACCGCACCAGGACCGATCTCCGTTCCCGGGAGGACGCCGGAATGATCCAGATCGATAAACTTCAGGACAAAGTGGAAGACGCCGCCGGGAAAGGCGGGCCGGTGTTCGGCGCCGGAAAAGATGAGAAAAAACAAGACCTTGGAGTTAGCGGCACAGGATAGGATAGGTAGTTCCTTGTTTTCTTGTAATATAATAGGAGAAAGGCGCAGAAATAATCAAACCCTTTAAATAAAATTGAAGTTCACTTATGTTTCTCGTCTATTTTCTAACCCCAATACTAACATGGTGTCGTCCGCTTCCAAATGGGCCAACAACCCATCACCAATCATGTTCGTTGTTGTAGAGTTCCAATTTGGCATTTCCTCATCAAAATGAGCTGTGTTTGATTTTGATGTGTTATTATTATTGCAAAGGGAAACCCATCTCTATTTCAATCAAACCCATGTGCTTAATTCGTTGATGAAGACGTTTTTTTGTATTTAACCATGTAGTTCTTACCATACGTGTACAATTTTCATGTATTTTTAAGATCGCTTTATTGGTAATGCAAACTCAATACTCATCGCTTTATTGGTAATGCAAACTCAATACTCATCGACTTAGTTGAATGTAGTTTAGGAACATTTTTTTTAACAAAATTATCCATTACAAGCATTGTGGGATCCACTCAAGGTGTTTACTTCAATACTAATCAATTTCATAATTTTGTTACCTAATTATAAAATTATCATCTTTTTTTACTCTTTAAAAAATACGACCTAATATAATTTTTGTTAAGTCATCGAAGTCCATTGTAATATTTTATTCCTTTTATATCTTAGAGTATATGATGTTTTGGTAAATTCATGTCTTTTAAACTGAAAATGTCTCAAAATGTACTATAAAAGTTATTATATTACCCTTTTAAATTTACTTTAAACGTAAGGAAAATAATAATTATTTTTGATAAGATTAAAAATTAAAATAAATATGTAGATGATTAATAGTCGAAACAATTATTTTAAAAAAATTCACATTATTTGTGGGTCATAAATATTCCTTTCAATCTAGAAGGTTCCGTAACAATTAAAAATCTATTTAGAAAAATGAATAATTTATTTTAGAATAATATAAAGCTTGATTATCAAAAAGTTATTCCAAAGTGATTAATGGAGAATTACTTTAAAATTGTTATATACTAATTTAACATATATAGAATCAATTTTAAATGTAACTAAATATAGAATATTTAATAAATATAATAAAAATTATTTTCCAATAAATGTTTAAATCTATTTATATATATATATATATATTTTTGTTATAATCAGATTTTTTAATTATAATTTAATCATTTTTTAATGCAATTTTGGAATTTTCCATTATTAAAGCCGAAAGCATCTTCGCTTTCATGTTCCATTCCCATTCCATCGGCATCCTAATCCACATGGTGACCGGCTGAACCGGTTTCCCATTATCCATTATCTTCACCGTCGATCCTCTGATTCCATTTTCACCTCCTTTCCCCCACAGCGAGCAGAACCAGTACCAGCAGCACCACCGCCTCTTTGCCACTGCAATTCCTATAAATATCTTCCCGCCCACCATGATTTCCCATTTTTTCATCGCCGCCGCTGCCGCCGGCACTTCTGCCGGAACCCTAATCGGAGCCAACCACACCTCTTCCCGATTCTGCTCACGCTAAACCTTCTTCAGTTCATTGGAATCATTACGCTGCCTTATCTTTTCCAATTCTTGTTTTGTTTTCATGTTCTCTTTGTTCTGTACAGTAAGAGCTTAAGGGGGATATATGGGATCCGTGTCGGGGAAGTTCGCCTCCCTGAGGAACCTTCTGGTTCGAGTGCTTCTGTTCTCTATTCTTGTGATTCTCGGTCGATTTGCCTATATTGTGACTATTGCCGGAGAATCCTGTAGAATAGGCGACTTCTGTTTCTTCTCTTTGCCCGAAAATTTCAATTTCATGATCGCCGGCGGCGGGCGAGCCGGAAGTGCCGCTTTGTTTACGGACAATACTGACTCTCGTGTCATCGGGCCTCCTCGTCCGGATCTGTATTCGAGTGAAGATTGGATCAAGACCGTCCAGTTTTACTCTTCCGTTTTCCAAGATCTAGTTACCGAGGGCTACTTATCGTCGAATTCGAAAGCGTTGTGCATTGAAACCCCTGCCGGAGCCGACGTATCGGCGTTGAAGGAGATCGGCGTTTCGGATTCGGTCGGAATTTTCAAGAAGGCGTTGAAGCCTCACGTGATTAAGGGTGAGGCTCATCGGATTCCGTTCGAGGATAAAACCTTTGACTTCGTGTTCTCCGGCGGAGGCCGATTGGATATTTCCCAACGGCCCTATGATTTTGCTTCGGAGATTGCTCGGATACTGAAACCCGAAGGGTTTGCGGTGGTCCATGTAAGTGCAAAAGACACATATAGTTTCAATTCATTCGTTGATTTATTCAATTGCTGCAAGATTCTTAAATCAAAAGATATAGATAATTTTCTGCCATCGATGCCTTTTACTCGTGAATATGTATTGAAGAAAGAGTATAGAATTCTGGAAAATAGGTTGCAGAAACTGGATGGAGATTCTTACAAGAAGAATTGCTCTGTTCCTGGGTATAAGCTATCTCTAGTCCGAAATGCTGAGCCTCTGATATTGGAGGAGCCATTGAAGCCATGGTTAACCTTAAAGAGAAACATACAAAACATCAAGTATTTGCCATCAATGGCTGAAATTAGCTTCAAAAACAAGTATGTCTATGTGGATGTTGGAGCCAGGAGTTATGGCTCCAGCATTGGGAGTTGGTTCAAAAAGCAATATCCAAAACAGAACAAAACCTTTGAAGTTTATGCCATTGAAGCTGATCAAACATTTCACGAACAGTATAGATCAAAGAAAAGGGTGACGCTATTACCTTATGCTGCTTGGGTGAGGAATGAAACATTGGCTTTTGAGATCAACAAAGACCCAGGTCAGGAAATGGAAGATAAAGGCAGCCGAGGGATGGGCAGGATTCAACCCGTCCAATCGTCGGGCCATTTTAATGGCGAGGTGAATCAAATTCAGGGGTTTGATTTTGCCAACTGGTTGAAGAACACAGTATCAGAGAAGGATTTCGTGGTGTTGAAGATGGACGTGGAAGGAACCGAATTCGAATTGATTCCGAGACTGTTTGAGACAGGAGCGATTTGTCTGATAGATGAGATGTTTCTTGAGTGTCATTACAATAGATGGCAGAGGTGTTGCCCTGGGGAAAGGAGTAGAAAGTATGAGAAAACATACTCTGAATGCATAGATTTGTTTGCATCTCTCAGACAGAGTGGAGTTCTGGTTCATCAATGGTGGTAACAACAAACACTATACATTCTTTTGGATAAACATTCTTTTCAAATTGCATCTCATTTTACATATTTTTCTTCCCACAAAAGAAAGCTTTCATATTGTTTTCGCTACAGATTAAGCTGCAAATGTATAAGTTGTGCTGATTTTATACATCCATCCCCCCGTTGGTGTCATAACATTCTCTGTGTCTTCTGTGAAACTGAAAATCATGTCTTTTTCTGCCATTGTCTTTTCCTTCGGTTGTAGCCATGGAAGTGTATCTGGAACAGCTTGGTTTAGTCGGTTGTACAACTGTGTTATGACTGAGTATCAACAGCTTGGTTTAGTCCAACTCCAGCCAGAAATGACAGATAGTGCTTGGCCTGCATCTATTGCCCTTTTCTATTGATTTCCAACGCCCAAATCTGGATGGATAATTGATTGGTTGAGCAAAGTTGAATGCGAGCTTTTCACATCCTTATAAAAAATGATTAGTTCCCCTCTCCATCCGATGTGGATCTCATAATCCCACTCCTTTTGAGGTCGAGCGTCTTCGTTGGTACTCGTTCTCCTCTCTAATCAATGTCAAATCTCACATTATAGGTAGTATTCTTATGAGCGAGAGTATAAATTTCTGAGATTAGTGAGTTGTGGGGTGGAAATTTCTCTCCATCCTAACTTGACTCTTCAAACAATACAACTAGTGGGATATGGAGATTTTAACCTTCAATTTCAAAAGAGGGAATACTTGTCAACTTCCGTTACGGTGTATTCAATTGAACATTCGTTAAAAAAATTTATGAAAACCTATCACGTTTCATCACTGATACAATTATTTCTAGATCGGGTTTGTGTCAATGAGGTCGATCTTGCGGGTTGAGGTTGATAAGATGACAATGTAGTGATTAAATCAAAGTCACATCATAGTTTAAAACAATTCAAACAATTCCAAGTGACAGAGAAACCAATATTGTTATTTAAGCACCATTGGACGGTCATAAACTGGAATAATTAAGTGGAAGATAACCCATTTCATGTAATATTGGTTTCCAACAAACAGTTGACAAACCATCCACCAAAAATTTATGGGATCAAACCTTAATAAGAAATGAAAGAAGAACAAACCCACTAAACCTCAAATGTCAACACCACCCTTCATTTTCTAAATATAATTCTGTTTGTTGAAACTCCACATTCTCATCCCAACAACATTTTTCAATTTATTATCTCTCCCTCTCTCTCTCTCTTTCCATTGTGTTCGTCATTAATATCATTCTCTCTCCTCCTCCTCTTCTCTGTTTCTTCACTTTCATGCATTTTCTTTCCCAGAAAATTTGTGGGTATTTGATCTCTTCTGGTGGGTCATCTTCCCTTCTGAGATCGCCCTAGTGGAGGGGTTGTCTCACAAATGGGAGCCTGCTGCACAAAAGATCACATCCATGGAGGAGGCTACATGACCTATGATAGAGATGAGAGGGATTCCAATGCCGGCGACGTCGGAGAAGAGGTCCGACGTGGTGACGACGGCGAGACTGTTAGACTCCGTGGATCCTCTGCCTTCACATCAATGTTCACTCAACGAGGAAGAAAAGGAGTCAATCAAGATTCAATGACGATTTGGGAGGTAAACGAGATGAATCAATCAATGTTTTGTTTGTTGCCCTTAATTTGATGAATGTTATGGATGATCTGCAAAATGTTTTATGAAATTTGGATGAAAACTTGCAGGATTTCTCAGGGGAGAAAGATTTGGTGTTTTGTGGAGTTTTTGATGGTCATGGTCCTTCTGGTCATAGGGTTGCTCGTTATGCACGAGATGTGCTACCCACGAAGCTCTCTAAAGCAATCAAAAAACACCCATCGAAACCCGAAGATGGATTGGTTTCTATATGGGAAGCTGCTTTTGAAGAATCTTTCAAAGAATTTGATCAAGAACTCGGCTATGATTCTTCTATTGATTGTTTCTGTAGTGGAGCAACAGCCGTGACCATTATCAAACAGGTGAATAATCCTTTCCTGGAAGATTTAAATGAAAAACCCTTCAGTTCTTGATGTGTTCTTGATGTTCTTGATGTTCTTGATGATCAGGGAGAGCATTTGGTGGTGGCTAACTTGGGTGACTCCCGGGCGGTTCTCTGCACCAGAGGAGATAAACATCAACATATTCCCATCCAATTAACAGTTGATCACAAACCAAATATTCCATGTGGGTATCTATTCATTCAATCTATCTTTCAACCATTGTAATGGTTTGTTTGTTAGGAATCACGGATTGATCATAAGCTCTCATAGCTTTGTTTTGAGTTTGGGTTGATGATTCCTTTATTATAAACTCATGATCATCCCCTAAATTAGCTAGCTCCTCCCCTTGAACAAAGTATACCATAGAGCCTCCACTGAGGCCTAAGGAGCCTTCGAATCGCCTTCTCTTCATCGAGGCTTGACTCTTTTCTCTAGAGCCCTCGAACAAAGTATATCCTTTGTTTGACACTTGAGTCACTTTTGACAACACATTCGAGGCTCACAACTTCTTACTTCGACAGGTGAGGATTCTATTGATATGACATAACTCTAATACATGTTAGGAATCACGAATATCTAGCCTAAACTCTCATAGCTTTGGTCTTATCAAATGTGGGACTCCCTTCAAAAAATTGTGACGTTGTTATGTTTTGAATGCGAATCAGGCGAAGCAGAAAGAATACACAACAGCCATGGCAGAATCACAGCAGAAAAAGAAGACCCAGATATACACAGAGTATGGGTACCAGATGCAGATTACCCAGGCCTGGCCATGTCAAGATCCTTAGGCGATTTTTGCCTAAAAGATTACGGCGTTATCTCAAACCCTCAAATCTCCTACAGAAATCTCACAAGAAAAGACGAGTTCATCGTTCTAGCAACAGATGGGGTGGGTCAGTTAAAACATAACAAGCTCGTTCATCGTTTCGCCATTGTTAATTCTCAATACGTATCACAAAATTGCAGGTATGGGATGTGTTGACGAACAAGCAAGTAATCAACATAGTTGCTTCAGCAAAGAACCGATCCACGGCAGCGAAATTGGTAGTGAAACTAGCAGTTCGAGAATGGAAACGACGATTTCCAGGGTCAATGATCGACGATTGTGCAGTGATTTGCGTGTTCTTCAAGAACCCACCAATGTTGATGAAATCAATGACGAGCGTGGGGCGGCGGAACGTGAGAAGCCACCCAGAATTTGCAGTTTCAAGAAGCTGTAAATCAATGGGGAATGATAGAACAAGAGAAGAAGCAGGTGGGTCTGTGAACAGAGATTCTTCCGAGGAAGAATTGAAGGGTGGTGGACAGGGAATTTGCAGAAGCAATTCACTGACGAGGGCTCCGCCATTTTCGAGGGCTTTGAGCCATAATCTGAAAATGGGCAAGTCTTGTCATGAAGTTGAAGCATGTTGAGCGTTCGATGAGTGTCTGCTACCCCTGCACCGGACCCAGAACAACGAAGAACACGTTTTTTTTATGTTATTTTGTTTGTTTGTTGGTTGGTTTTGTTTTGTTTATATCAAAATGTTTAGAGCAATGTTGGTGATGTTGTTGTAATCTCCTTATAGTATATTATTTTCTTCTTTTGGGTTGTATCAATGTAAATTTCAACCACATGTTATATATATCTTGAGAAGAATTGCACCATGAACATAAGAACAGGAGTAGCATGGATATGTTAGCCAATATTGTTTTCTGCACATTCCCTTCTCGACCGAGGTGGGATCTCACTATAATCTCATATTGGTTAGAGATGAGTACGAAATATTACTTATAAGGTTGTAGAAATCTCTCTCTAGCAAATGCGTTTTAAAACCTCGAGGAGAAGCTCGAAAGGGAGAACTCAAAGAAGGTAATATTGGCTAGTGGTGAATTTGAACTGTTACAAATGGTATCAGAATTAGAAATCGAGCGGTCTATAAGCGAGAATGTTGAGCCCCAGAGGTAGATTGTAGCAGTGTGTTAGCGTGGATGTTGGGTTCCATGGGTGGATTGCGAGATCCCCGTCCATTGGAAAGGAGAACAAACCATTACTTATCTATGGCTCATAAGAATGTTGAAAATTGAAAACACAAATAAGACAATATCGTTGAGCTTGAGCTTGAGCTTGGAGCTATTACCCGAAAAACCACTTGGATTATTCAACCTAAGGTTAGGTTGGTTGAGTTGAATTTTTGGAAAATTGAAAAAAAAAATTGAGCTGGTACACTGGTATAAATTTTTTGGTGAGATAACTCGAAAATATAATTAAAGCCAACTTTTAACTCACGCTACTTTTAAGATTATTACGAAGATTAATTAATAATTAATGTTTATAACGGATGTGATTTTAATTATCAATATACCAATAAATAATAAATAATAAAGGTAATTTAAAATATATATTATTTTTAAGTTAAAGAAATTATTTTTAAAATATGGTTTAACTTATAAAACGGGGATATAACAATAATAACTAACTTGGTTTCAAAATTAAAATTATGTCTCTTCCCATGGTGACATTACTTTTCTAACCCTACAAATGAATTAAAAATTCAATCTTTTTAGACTAAATATTTGTCTTATTTTTTGTTTTATATACCATTTGGCATTTCTTTTTCCCTATAATTAAAAAAATTAAAAAAAATAGAATTTAAATTCTAATGAAATTACATATATATATATTATATTATATTTGGCTTATTTGGCTTATTTTGATTGGGTGGAGTAATGAATGAAGTATTGACCATTCTCTTTTGTCTTATTTGCCTCTCAATGAAGAATCTCTTTTTTGTTTTTGTTTTGTTTTTTTGTTGTGTGTTTTTATGGAGGAGCATCCTCCCTTCCAACATCAAATAATCTCACACTTTCCAACACAAATTAAGGATTTCTATGCTTCGATTTCGAGGTATAAACAACTCGATTTTAAGTAAAATCAATTTCATGAATGATCCATCGTCTTCCATCCCGTGAAAAACAAAGTTGCTTACCAACCCATGAAAATTAATTGGGTTAATGTGTAAATCGTGGCATCAACGAACCTAAACAGGTGAGGTGAGAGTACGAATATCAATGTAACAATCTAAAGCCACTACTAGTAGATATTGTTCGTTTTAGCCCATTACTTATCACTGCTAACCTAACAATTTTAAAATACATATTTACAAGGGAAAGGTTTTTGTACCCTTATAGAATGTTTCGTTCCACTCTCTAACTAATTTGAGATCTTATAATCAATCAAAAGACAACTAACTCAATAGATTATCACTTCACTTAGGCATAGTAAACCATCTTTCGAGTCATGTTAGACATGCTCACACTCAAACCCTTAACAAAAGATCAAAGTCAGTTAGTGATGCAACCCATAAAGGGATCCCACCAGCGCCTTACGAGTTTCCTCACCCGTTAACTCGCACACGTCTCAAACTCCTTGGTCCATGTTTCAAGATAGGTCGAGTGGGGAGTGAGGAGCCCAGAGGCCAATGCTCAGAGCACGCCTACTTAAAGAATCAATGATTCAATCTTCGCTCCAATTGACTATCGAACTAGTTAATAAGACGAGCCATAATACGATACAAGCTGAGACTGAACGATTTTGAATTCAAATGTTGTCTCCCTCATTTACCAACATAAATCATTAAGTAGTCATAAATTCATTCAGCTTGTCCTTGAGAAACAGGACATGATATTTAAGGATAAAATGAAACCAAACCATCCTTTTCTTAATTTATGACCACAAACCAAACCCATCCATCCCTTGTTCCTGTGATGTGTTGTTAGCAAAAGTTTCAGAGCTCTGTCACTCTCTCCCTCTTGTCTTTCTCTTCCTAACAAACACAAAATCCTTCATAAATTCAAATCAAATCGAATCAAAAACCCATTTCTAGACGCTTTCCTTTCTCTGTTCTGACACTTCCAAATGCGATACCCCACGCCCCACCGCCATGCCCCTCCCCCTATACCTCTGTGCACAAACAAACAACAAAGCTCTGCACCTCATCAAAGCTGTTCTTCCCTTTTACTTCTATTAACAAACACTTCATAACCACAAGCAACTAAATTTTATAACTAAACCCAATACAGATAAACACATTACATAATCAAAATCAATATCAAAACACTAACTTTACTTGTCAAACATTAGGAGATTTGGTTCGTCTTGTTCTTGTTCTTTCGTTATGTTTATTGTTAGATCGCTGTTGATTTTCGGACGATGTAACGGTAGGCAGCGACCTTTTTCCTCCGAGAGGCGGTGTTGTCGACAGAGAGCACCATTTTTCCAGCTTCTCTTGTAGTGAATGAGTTGTGAATTGCTTCTTCATTAGCTGAAATTTTCCTTGTTTTCTCCACTGCAATGGTGTAGCTGCCATCGGCGATCGGAACGAACTCGGCGCTGTACTCTAATTCCCAACCTCCCACCACAATGTCCCATGTGATTGTGGCACCTCCCTGTTTCATAAAATTTCGTTAATTCTGAACTTAGTAGCTAAATTTGATGGGGTTTTTGAAGAGGAAGATGATTAAACAACCTCAATGCCTTCTATTTGAATGTTCACTTTCTCCCCTCCTTTGACGGCGAACTCCGACGCTGGCTTGGGAGGTCCATCCTGTAAGTCGCTCGGCCGACTCAGGCCGCCGTACTGGACTGGCACGTCCTCTGGTCTGATGAACCTGATCGGAAAAGTTGAAATGAAAACCCCATTTAAAGGAAAAGATTCAAAGAAACAGAGAGGGTTGGAGTGAATTGACTGACTTGAAAAGGGTCTCGGCGACGTTTCCTTCTTTGGCGATGACGAATTTGCTCTTGGTTCGTTGAGTTAAAAAGGGGCTAAACATGGAGTACAACATACTGAAATACCATGGCACATTGATGAAAATCTGAAAAGAAAAAATGGGTTGGATTCAGATTTCGAATCATAACACGAAAAGATGAACAAATGGGTGCAAGAAATTCATATCTAGAAAGTTAAAATGTACCTTACGGGCAACCATTTCAGGGTAATTGTCTTGAAATAGCGAGAGGATTTTGTTGGAAGCGACACGAAGCTCTCGTTTGGGCATGTCTTTAAGATCGGTGACTTGAATCAAGGAATTAACACCGCCGGGCTTGAAATGGAGGAGGTGAATCCCTCGTTCCAAGACTTGAACTCTCCATTTCAGGAACTTTTTGAGTTTCTCGTCGTCGCCGAAGATCCTTTCGTACATTTCTTTGTCTTTGAAAACCCCATAGGCGTTATAACAAACAGGGTGTCCTTCTCTGTCGTAGCCCTGCATATACGCGACAAGGCCCTCGAGTTCTTTATAGCCCAGGTCTTCATCGAGGATGCTGTCGGCGCCGAACTCGGAGCGCCATTGGAGGCATTTTTGGAGCATGTGGAGGGCATCGAGGACTTTGAAGTCACGGGCACGGAGGAACTTGAGGAGGATGACATCGGCACGGTCGTCGTTAGCCAAGAGGGGTATACCCCACATGGAGAGACGATCGTCGGCGGAGGTAGCGGTGGAGGTAGCGGCGGAGAGTTTGTCTTTAAGGTCTTGGAGGGCTTTTCTCTCGGAGGATTTGAGATGGGAAATGAAATAGGTGTCTTCTTTGAAAGAAGGGGAGCGGAGAGTGGCGGCCTCCATTAGAGAGGAGACGAAGGTTTTCTTGGAATGGGGGTTAGGGGAGGCGGTGGGCGGCTGAGAAGGGTCTGGGAATGGGGATTTGGGTGGTGCTGTGGCTTCCATTGGAGGGGTTTTTGAGGAAAAACCAGAGATCGGAGATGGGATTTTGGTCAAAAAGTGGAGAGAGTGGGGTTTTGACGGCGGCTATGGAGCTCACTGGTCGGAATTTCGGAGCAAATGGAGAAGGAGAGGGGTTCTGATTTGAAGTTTGAAAAGCAGGTTAAGGGAAGAAAAGGACAAAAATGGAGAAAGAATAAAATCACCCGCCGGTGAGGTATTCTGTGAGATTCTTCTCTCTTTTCTTCTACGGCTAGCTAAGCCGCTGCGAAGCCGACCTCTGAGCCTGGACCTGCGTGTTTGTACGGACATTGAGACTAAATTCTAAATTTTAAATATTATGTGTAATAATTCAATTCGTTAAAAAGTAATGACAAAAACAATATATATTTTAAAATTTTAATAACAATAATTAAATTAAATTAAAATTTGGAACAAAACTAAATAATAATATGAAGAGAGGAATGAAAATTATTATAAAGAATTTAATTTCTATTCATTATAATGAAAATAAATTATATAAATAAATTATATAAATGAGAATTGAAATAAGACACAGAAACCAGAAAACCATTCCGTCTCGAAAACTTAACATCCGTAGCGATGGTAATAATTGGAGGAAGAGAGAGAGAAAATTACCGAGGTGGTAAAAAAGGTAAATGTAGTGGGGCCCACCAGCTCCAACCAGACAAACTCTACTTCTTTTTTCTCTCTCTTACTTTTTTTTTTTTTTTTT
>NW_019272020.1:5396017-5396383 GCF_002738345.1 Cucurbita maxima | reverse complement strand
AAACACGTCTACTATAAAAAAAAAAAAAAAAAAAAGTTTCATTTATCTATTCAATGAGCATTTTTTATTTACGTGTGGTTCGGATACATATTTTTTTGGTATTTATTTATGAAATTAGCGAAATTTATGAAATTTTAAATGATTAATAAATTAATTTTTTTTAGAGTTAAAAAAGGTTTTATTAATAAAAATAATGAATTTAACACATTTTAAAGACATTTGAGTTTGGTATTAGACAGCCAGTTTTAGCAAAAGTTAAACATTGGATTCTTAAAATTAAAAAATTAAAAAATTAAAAAATTAAAAAATTAAAAAATTAAAAAATTAAAAAATTAAAAAATTAAAAAATTAAAAAATTAAAAAATT
>NW_019272020.1:5211481-5395925 GCF_002738345.1 Cucurbita maxima | reverse complement strand
TTTTTTTTTTTTTTTTTTTTTATATTTATTATTATATTAAGACCCAATTTTAATCATTTTACCCACTTACCCTTCTCCTCATCATATCCAAAATGGCACATATTTAGCATAAAACATTTGAAATCTTACATTAATAGGAGAGGGAAACGAAACATTCTTAATAAGTATATAAAATTTTTTTCCTAATAAACGCGTTTTAAAATCGTGAAACAATATTTGCTAGGGGTAGATATGAAGCTATTACAAATGGTATCATAGTCATACACCCAATGGTATGCAAATGAGGACGTTGGGTCTTCAAGAGTTGTGAAATCCCACATCGGTTGGAGAAGACAACAAGCGAGGACACTGGGTTTCCAAGGAGGGTGGATTATGAGATCCCACGTGGTTGAAGAGAGATCCACATTCCTTATAAAGGTAAAACCTGAAAGGAATCACGAAAAAGAAAATCTAAAATAATATTTAGTAGTAGTGAGCTGAGATGATCTCATTGAAAATCACGCTAAAAATTACCCTTAAAGAACTAGGGTTTTGTGAAAATAATTGACATCTAGAAACGGTTAATATTGAAAGTACATTGCGGTAATAATTTAAAGTAGGGGTAAGATGTTACATTGGTATTCCCAAAAAGTATGTAAAAAATCTACATTTTCTAAAAAGTATTTTCCCCAATTAAATTATTTTTAAAAATGATTTCTTTTGCTTTTGTTGGTTTCAATACAAAACATTACCTTTTGACTTTTGTGTACTAAACCTTACTTCATTAATTATCCACTTTAATCATAACACATTCAAATTAAATAAAAATTATTAATCTCCTAATTAACTCCTCCTCCTCCCTAAATTCTCGCACTCTTTTTTGAATTTTATTTTTAATAAAATTGATTTTAATCGTGATGTTCTTGCCACATAATCATGTTACCTACGTGTTTTAACTACGTTTAATTTTACAATTTTCTATGATTGAGCTGCAGAAAGGATGATGCGAGATCTTAATTTGAATCCTAGCCATGAAACATTATATGATGGTATATTTTACATTATATCTCTTAGCGGTGGGCTTGAGCTGTTATAAATGGTATTAGAGGCAAACACGGATGGTGTGCCAATGAGGACAGTAAGCCCAAGAGGGACGTGGACATTGAAATAGATTGTGAGATCCCACATTGATTGGAGAGAGAGAAACGAGTGTCAACGAGGATGTTGGACCCTGAAAGGGAGTGGATTGTGAGATCCCATATTGAATGAAGGGGAAACGAAACCTTTTTTAAAAGGGTGTGGAAACCTCTTCTTAGCAGACACGTTTTAAAACATAAAAAAGACAATATCTACTTGCGAGGAACTATAGAACCTCTAAACCCCACCAACTTAAAAGGATTACAGCTCAGAAGGTAGGTTAGAAAGATAGTTGAGGTGGCATTTTAAAGTAATGAAGAAACAAAGAAGATAAGAAAAGCAAGCAACCTTAATGTTGTCTCTTGCTTTTTGACAAACTGAAATAAAGGTTGATGTCCACAATTTTCTAAGAACCTAAAGTTTCACTACTACACAATTGGTTTGACCCCATATATATATATATATATATAAATCTATCGATGTGGGATCTCACAATCTACTACTTTAAGGCCTAGGTTGACACTCGTTTTCTTCTCCAATCGATGTGAGATCTCACAATACTCGTAAATTACCCACCCATCAAAAGATAATCGAGAACGAAATTACTCAAACATTAGTTCGTTCTTATTATTTCTTTGCGATCAATTGTCAGATCCCACATTAATTGGAGAGGAGAATAAAGGATTCTTTAAAGCTGTTGAAACTTCTTCCTAATAGACACGTTTTAAAATTGTGAGACTAACAACGATACGTAGCGGATCAAAACAGATAATATCAACTAGTGGTGAACTTAGACGAAAATGGGTCGGGTGATTTAAGGGTAATGTGGAAGAGATCCCTTTCCCTTGTGCTTGAAGCAATTATGTGCCCTCCAAAAAGGACATCTCCTAAGATTTTATTAATGTTTTTCATCAATTTTGGTCAAAATAAATTCTACATGAATTTGGGCTTCAGCTGATCCAAAGTTTGTTTGGGCTTTGCTTAATTAAGCAGACTCGACTCTAGGCCCAACTTATAGTGCATACATACATACATACATACATACATACATACATGCATACATACATACATACATACATACATACATACATACATACATACATACATACATGTACGTAAGAGTAAACAAGAGTAAAGGAGAAATACATGAAAGATCACATCTGAATGAGAGTGATTCTGACTAAAAGGCTTAAAAAGAATTAAAGTTACTATATATACCAACAACGTGTTGGCTTTTTTGCCCTTGATCTCACTTAAATTAATTTCAATTAATTAATTGATTGATGTTTTAATGATAACAAACCTACTTTTAATTATTAATTATTTTCAGTATTTTGAATTGTCCATAGTATAAGGTCAGGAATAACGATTTTAACGACTTTTCAATTACTCAAATCAGAGCTAAAACGAAAAAATTACAGTCGAGATAATATACCCGATGTGATGATGTGGCAGCAAAATCAAAATGATAGACAAATAAAAATATATTAAAATATGACATTTATAATGTTGGAAGAGTAACAAATGGTGAAGATTTGAATCTAACCATTATTCACATCGATTTTTATTATTATTATATTATTATATTTATAATAAATTTTGAATTTTCATTTGACCGTTAATCACATGATTTTTTATTATTATTATATTTAAAAAAATTAAAAAAATGAATTTAGAAAATTTTCTTATTTATTTAGTTTTAATCTCCACCTTCCGTTATTCCTAACACAATCCAATGGTCAATATTAATTCCTACGTTTTGCCACTTTTCTCCTCGATATAAACTCATCTTTCCCACATTTTAAGACAACTTCCATGCATTCTCCAATTCTCATTTGTTCAAAGTCTCCATGGTTTGTTGCTCCCTCCAACCTTCCAATTTTATTATTATTCATCTTATTCTTGAGAGAGATTTTTTTTTATTGTATCGTGCGAAGATGGTTGTGAGTGCTCCAAATTGTAAATCTACTCTTTGAAAGAGTTGTGGTGTGTTACTATCAAATTGAAATACTCGTACCAGTTTGATCATGCGTCGTGGAAAGGATTGAGTTTGCTCTTGAACTCGTAAAAAGAGCGGTGTAACGGTTTGGCTTTGATTTGTGGAAAGAGTCGAGAAAGTTTTTTATTCAAATTCCCAAGAGGCGCTTGGGGAATGAAGTAGGTCGAGTTTGACCGAACCACTATAAAACTACGGTGTTATTTACTCTAACTCTTTCCTATTTAATTTCAAAATTATTTATTGCATGTCTACTTTATTATTGTTTTGACTTGAATTATTTTGTTCTGGTAATTATCATCTTTTACTTATTTGTAAAAAAAAAAGTTTTAATCAGGTTTAAACACTTTTATCGTTAAAACCTTATTCACCCTCCTCTAAGTTGCCATACCGATTCAACAGAAGGTACACATTTCTTTTTGGTAGCTCAATTATAGGAACTTCATGGTTACGTGTGTTTTACTTAGAGTAATTCTACGGTGGATGATCTCTTAGTAATTTTTTTGAGATACATATGATTGAGAACAAAACATGTTAGAAGAACTTATATTAGTCTATAAGAATAGTCTTCACTTTTAAAAAGTAAGAAGTAGGTAATGTGACCATGTCGCAGGTGATGCAAGAGAATGTCGGGGCACACAAATGTCTAATCTGGATTACGAATCCTAGGCATGGGTCGTTCCAACTAATTTTTTTTTTTTTTTGTTTTCCTTTCTTTTTCTTTTCTTTTCTTTTATTTATTTACATAATTTTTGTTTGTATATATGGTTTCTTTTTCTATATTTGTTTTTTTTTTTTATAAAATATTATTTTTACCTTTCAATCCTATTCAAATCGTTTATAAAATAGGTTGATAGAAGAATTAGAAGAAATAATAATAAATTAAAATTAATATATTTTATGTTATAAGGAATGAAATAAATTAAATATATTTAATTTTTAAAATATAACATTATATAATTAATTCTCCAATTTTATTTTTTCATTTATTAAAGATAATTATTAAAATTTAAGGTATGTTATTTGTGAATGAAAATTAAATTGGTCAAATTTATTTTAATTTTACTTAATAAAAATCAAATCGAGTGGATCTCGAGGTAGAGTAAACCTATAAGGTCAAACTCTGTTCAAGGAGGCGAAGATTTAATGTGGTGTTGTGTCAAACGTTGTTCGGTACTTAAATTAGTATTTATACGAAAGGGTTAACGAGTTTAGCAAGACAAAAACAAAAATTGTTTTACTATTTATAAGATTCATTATCACAACACCAAACATTAAAGGCACACAACTCAACTCGACTCGACTAGGATGATACTTTTAACACATTCTCTATATACGAATAAAATTTATAATTTAACCCAACTGTATTGTAACAGTCTAAACTCACTACTAGTAGATATTGTTTGTTTTCGCCTTCTATGTATCGTCATCAATCTCACGATTTTAGAACGTGTCTGATAGGGAGAGGTTTTTATACCTTTGTGATCCCGGTGATCCTGGTGGGATCTTACCGGTAGAGTGTATACATCAAATTTGGGACATATGGGTCAATTTTGTTGAAGTTGGTTGGGTTAAATTGGGCAGGCCCAATTAATGATTGGTTCAAAGCCCACCGTCATCTTTGACTAAAAAACAACGGTCGTAAGGTCATTTTCGGAAGAAAAGAAAGAAAATGCTCTATGTTTGTAGAGGTAAAAGCAAAGAGGGGGACAATGTCGCCGACAAACACACGCCACGCCGTTAAGAGGGACCAATTCCACCATCCTCCGATCAAATGAAAAAAGCGAGACATGGGCCCCACTCCCCGATTAATTGGTTCGGATCGGCTGACGGTGGTGGCCATTTTTGAAAGCTTGCCCTTTTTGGTCTCCTCTTTTTTTTTTTTAATTATTATTATTTTTATTTAGAGAATTTAATTATGAAAAATGTTTTTTCATTTCGTTATTTTATTTTATTTTATTTTGTAATTTAGCAAATTCAACCTCTTCGTTTGCCTTTTAAAAGCTGCGTTTTTCAACCTTTCCCTTTATTCATATTTATCCCAAACAAAACAAAATAATTAATATTGTTTTATTTTAAGTCCATTTTCTATTTTTCATCCATTATAATTTTTTAATTTTTAAAACATTAATTTTAATTTCTAAAAATACATTATTTGACTGCCCATCAATTAAGAACGAGATAGAAAAATAATTTTTTAATAGATATTTTCTGTTTTGATCGTATTATTGTCTGTCTTACGATTTTAAAATGCATCTGCTAAAGAGAGATTTTCACACTCTTATAAGAAATATTTCCTTCTCTTCTCCAACTCATGTGAGATCTCACAATCCACTCTCCTCGACACACTGCTCGATACTTGGTTTTGATACTATTTGTAATAACATAAACTCACCGCTAGCAAATATTGTCCGTTTTGGCCCATTACGTATCACTATCAACTTCACAGTTCTAAAACGTATTTGGTAGGGAGAGGTTTCCACAAGTTTATAAAAAATGTTTCGTTCTCCTCTCTAACCGATATGAATCGAGGACTAAAATAAAAATTTTAAAAATTCAACATAAATACATGTGTATCATCGAACGTGTTTAAGGATTGTATTTAGCACATTTTAAGAATAATAATAAAAAAATAGATATTAGAATGTTTAATGGAACATGCCAATATGTATAATTGGTCCGCAAAAAAGTCAACAATACCAATTCCGTTGACCTACTCAAATATTTGGTAGTCAATATTATAGATCTCGAATCACATCATTTTAAATTAATTAAATAATATCTTAATTAATTAATAAAAATATTTATATGACTCGAGAATCTGACTAATCTAGACGATCCAACTCTATGACTTATAAATATTTGATATTTGGGACTTATGAGATTTTAGTTATTAATATAATATATATGGTAGATGAGTAAGATTTGTTAAAATAATTAAAAACAACCCGACAACCTAACCCATCAGAACTCGAAAATAGAGGGTTGAATTGAGTTGTGAACTCTTTTCGAGTTGCTCAAGTCGCCAACCCAACCAACCGAAATTTTGGATTGATAACAGTCCAAGCTTACTGTTAGTAGATATTGTTCATTTTTGCCCATTACCTGTCGTCGTCAGTCTCATGATTTTAAAACTCATCTATTAGGGAGAGGTTTCCATATGCCTTATGTTTCGTTCTTCTATCCATCCGATGTGGGATTTCACAATCCACCACCTTAAGAGCCCACCATCCTCATTGGTACACTACTCGGTGTCTGTCTTTGATACATTTGTAACAACCCAAGCCCAGCGCTAACAAATATTGTTCTCTTTAGCCCGTTACATATGGTCATCAGTCTCACGATTTTAAAACACGTCTATTAAAGAGAGATTTTCACACCTTTATATGGGATGTTTCGTATATAATTTTGACTAACCGAACTCAAAAACCTATAATTTAATGCATATTATTATAGTATACTTATCCGGGAAAGAAAATTAGATTAAAATTTAAGGCATATTATTATTTTATCAATAAATTATTATAATGTTATAAGATTTATAAGTATATTTCATTAGCACAATTTTTAAAATATAAGTTGGATTAAAGATTTACTCGTAAAAAGTTTATGTAATTTTATTAGAATGATTTATTTGAAGATAATTATTTATATTTATTACAAAAAAATAAACTCAAAATACATCAAAGTTAAATTAAATTAGTTAAAATTATTTTAATAAGGTAAAATAGTTAACCATAGTTAATTATCAAGGTTAAAATATGTTTTGTTTATTTATTTTTATGTTAAACTTTAATTATAAAATAATTTTTTTTTTTTTTTTGTTAAATTAATAGAAATATCTTTTATCTAAAAATTATGGGAAAGGTTTATAGAGATAAACCGTTATATGTTGTGAGATCCTAATATTGGTTGGAGAGAGAACAAACATACCTTCTAAAGATATGAAAACCTCCTCCTAAGAGATGCAACTGTGAGGCTGAAAGCAATACGTAACGAGTCAAAGCGGACAATATTTGGTAGCGGTGGGGTTCGGTTATTGGTTGAATTATGGAGCGGTCAAAAGAAATATAACCGGAAATTGTTATTATTATTTGAAAGAAAAAGATGGCACCATTTGAAGTAAGACCAAAAGCACAACACCTCATCGTGTAGCATTGAAAACGTGTATTTTAATTTGAGAGAAAAACCCACGTTTTGGTTCAAAGAAAAAGTTGACAAATCTTTGAAAACCTCACCTATAAAAACCCTTCCTTTCTAATTTCATTTACCACAATTCAAATCTTCCCTCTCTAAACTCCTCCTTCTCTCTCCTCTCCATAATAATCCCCATGCCTTGCCTTTACATCTCCACCAACGTCGATCTCGCCGGAGCCGACTCCGCCGCCATCTTCGCTGCCACAACCTCCGCCGTCTCCTCCATTATCGGCAAACCCGAGAATGTAAACCATACTTTGTCTTCCATTACAGTCGACGCCTCTATTATATTTATCTTTTATTATTATAGACAAATATTCTTAATTTATTTTGTTTTTTTGGACAGTATGTTATGGTGTTGTTGAAAGGGTCGGTGGCGATATCGTTCGGGGGGAACAAGGAACCGGCGGCATTTGCGGAGGTGGTGTCGATGGGAGGAATAAACTCAGAAGTAAAGAGGCGGCTGATCGCCACCATTGGAAGCATTTTGAAGGAGAAGCTGTCAGTTCCGCCTGCGAGATTCGTTCTTAAAGTCCACGACACGACGGCGGGTCGCCCCGTTTCAAAATTATGAAGCTGTTCCAAGTTTGACCTTTTCTTGTTTGACAGTTAAAACTGTGGGAGTTATACAGTTGAAATTCGTTACGGAAGCTATGATAATGAGAGGTTTAATAATTGTTTCATATCCACTTTTACATAATTGGTCGTTTAAGGAAATAATATAACATTATATCCATGATTTTAATCCGTTTATGACTCGGAATAAAAATTTAAATAAGACAATATTTTTTAGCAGTAGATTTGAATAACACGATTTTTAATTACAATTTTTTTTTCTAATTTAAAAGGTAAACTCTAAATTAATAAAAATATATATTTAGTTACCATTAATTTTGATAAAAATCATTAAAAAATATATTAATTAATATCCTTCCACATTTTTTAAAAAATATACATGAAAATTTTAAAGTATCATAAATTATAATTTTAATGCAAATAAGTATTTTTTTGATAATTTTTTTTTCACTAATTTAAATAAATTAAATTCTTCCCAATATATAAATTTCGTACTCTCCCTAACCAAAAATAATTTAACCAAATCCTAAATTATAACATAATTTAACATTTAAAATATATATAACACTAAAATACACTTTATTATCTATTTAATTGATAAAATCATTGGAAGCTAATAATTAAAAATAAAATTTATAAATGAAAGTATTAATGTTAATGAATTCGGTAACAATCTCTTTCAAATAGGGTGATTATAATATAAGATAAAAAGAAATTAATGGGTTATTAATGGATAAATTTAATTAAGAGGGTATGTCCCCATTACATTATTATATCAATGGTGATATTTGGTATTGTCAATTTGATGATTATTAGTATTATAGTTCACGTTTTAGTGATTAAATATGTTTAGTGGAGTTGGTAAAAGCCATGTTTAAAGCGACTATAAGGCGCTCTTCATATCTGATATTTTCACCGTGTTTCGGTCTAAAACACGAAAAAGAAAAGCTTTTTATCACATGTCGAGCGTGATTATTCTTCAACTCGCTCGAGTTTCTCTTTGAAATGAATGAAGTTCCTTAGTACAAATTGACCAACCACGAAATAGTAAGCTGATCGATTCAAAAAAGCTTTTCATTTATTTTTGCGGGGTCGAATTTTCCACGGATAATCTTTCCTACTCATTATTATTTTTTATTTTCATTTTTATAAAAAAAAAATATATATTTTATAATCTTTCC
Source organism: Cucurbita maxima (assembly GCF_002738345.1). NCBI lineage: Eukaryota > Viridiplantae > Streptophyta > Magnoliopsida > Cucurbitales > Cucurbitaceae > Cucurbita > Cucurbita maxima. The sequence goes on along the minus strand of NW_019272020.1, from coordinate 5,386,859 downwards.
TACTCATAATTTCTAAAAATTTAAATTTTAATATAATAATATAATTTTTAATAATTAAAAAAATATAATATTAATGTGAATATTTCAATTATTAAACATTAATGTCGAGTCATTCTCCTTAGGCACTAAGTGATAGCTCAAGGAGCTCACTTCTTGGAGCACTTCTTCAAAGTGAGCAACCCATTCTCTTGGGCTCTCCCCCACTAAACTTCAGCAACCCGTTCTATGGACTTTCGTTGTTGTGAGATCTCACATCAATTGGAGAGAGATGCAAAATATTCCTTATAATGACATGAAAACCTTTCTTTAACATACACGTTTTAAAGTTGTGCGGTTGACGGTAATATACAACGGCCAAAGCGGATAATATCTATTTGTGGAAGGCTTGAGCTGTTACAAATAGTATCAGAGCCAATTACCAGACGGTACAAGACACTGGTTGGAGTAGGGCTAGACCCTCTCTATAGTAATGCGTTTTAAAATTGTGAGGTTGATGATCATACATAATGGGTCAAAGCAAACAATATATATGAATGGGCTTGGACTGTTACAGTTGTGCACATTTGGCACATGGTCGGTGCATGTCTCATCTAAACCCAACTTCTTTGCTTTGAAGGCACTGATCTAATACACCTTCTAATTCACTATCGACCTATTTGAACATCCAACCCCTCGACAAATGAACTTGGTTCGTGCTTCACTAATAGATAAGACTCCGTGTGCATCATTCACAGAATTATTTTTAAAAATAATTTGAAACTATTTAACATAAATAAATAAATAAATTTAAAGCTTTTTTTTTTCCAGATGTCAATAAAAATAGAAAAAAAAAAATATGAGAGGGCGTGAGAGGTCTTGGCCAGGATTGGGCCACTGGCTCGAATATAGGCAGAAGAGAAAAGAAAACCCGAAACCGAATTTTCCAGCAACTTTCATCGGCGCCTCCGTTCCCCCATTTTCCGGCCATCCCTCCCTTTTAACTCCATACTTTCCGGCCATTTATATCGCACTTCCAAACTCCCTGATTCCTTCGTCCCTTCCTTCCCACCACAATGCCGTCCTCTTCTCCGGCCATCCTCCCCGTTTCCAATTCCGAATCACAACCTCAAATCCCTCTTTCCTCATTCGCCAGCCACCTTTTCCTCTCCCTCCGTCACGCCTTCTCCCGCCGCCGCCCTTGGCCGGAGCTCCTAGATCGCTCCGCCTTCTCCAAGCCAGAGTCCCTCTCCGAAGCCACACTCCGCATCCGCAAGAACTACACCTATTTCCGCGTTAATTATTTCGCGATTATAGCCCTAATTCTTGCGTTTTCATTTTTCTCAAATCCTTCGTCTCTGTTCCTCTTGATCGCGCTTCTTTCCTCTTGGATCTTCCTCTACCTCTTCCGCCCTTCCGATCAGCCGCTTGTTCTGTTCGGCCGGTTATTCAGAGACAGCGAGATCTTGATTGGCCTTGTTGTTTTCACCGCCTGTATTATCTTCCTCACCAGCGTCGGATCCGTTCTTGTTTCGTCCCTCACCGCCGGTGCCGCTGTCGTCTGCGCTCACGGCGCTCTCCGATCTCCCGATGATCTGTTCCTTGATGAACAGGAAGTGAACTCCACTGGATTTCTCGGTTTATTCGCCGGCGCCCCCTCTGCTGCCGCTGCCACCGCTCCTTCCGGCGCGTAAATGATGTGATTATTGAAACCATATGTGCTTCTGTATGTTGATTTGTTCATTCTATTATTTGTTTGATTGAACATTTTTGTTGTTCAATTGAAATAGTAGGGGATCTTGTTTCTTTCTGAAGAATGTTACCATTCAAATTTGGGTGGGGAATTGTTTCAATTTTTATAGCCGGAGAGTTTTGTTCATGTTAAAAATTTGTATCAACTGATGTTTCATCCATCAATTCTATATTTTTTTTTTTTTGCTAGATGTGTTTTTAATACCACAAATATAGGTTTTGTTTTAATCTTATTTTAGCATTAATTTTAAGTATCGGGCTTTTCTCATAACCAGCCTCAGTTTTAAAGTATTTGTTCTTTTCTATAATCGATGTGGGATCTCCCAATTCAATCTAGTCTTCTAATTTGATACTATTTATAACAACCCAAGTCTACCAATAACAAATATTGTCCACTTTGGCCCGATACTTAACCGGTCAAAACTGACAATATTTGCTAGGTGTGCACTTAGGCTCTTACACATTCTTACTCTCATATTCTCATGGCTCATAACTTAGGCTTAGGTTAGTAATAATTAACTTTGAATGAGAGAATTATGAACTCGAACTTTTTGGCTTATAGCTACTGCCTAATCAGTGGTCCGTTCTTAATTGACTAAAATAACAACTCAAGTGAACGATATTCCTCACTCTTATTTCTATACTAAAGTTTAACAAAGCATAACGGTAGTTTTAATTTTGAAATTTTTTATTTTAACTATGCAATTTATTTATTTTTAATTAAAATTAAAGATAAATTGACGTGAGAACTAATTATAAAAATTAAAATCACACCATAATTTACAACTCAATTCACTATATATATGATTAAAGTTATTTTTAATATTTATTTTAATTATAAAATAGATTTTTTTTTCTTGAAAAAAAAACATAATTAACATATATTATTCTTTTTTCTTGAAGTAAGATATTTGAATTTTCGTATTTATTTGTTATACTAAAAAACAATATTGTTTAATTTAATCTTAATAATCGACAAAAAAAAAAACCAATTTAAATTGAATTATTCATATTAAAGGCGAGTTGAAATTTTACATAATTTAAATGTTTTGTTAAGAAAGGTTTAAAAAGAATAAAATAAAAAAATAAAAAATAAAAACTTGACTTTAAATTATTTAAAAATATGATGGATTTCGTAATTTAGAGGCCAAGTACGTACAATTTCGATATTGGACGACAAGTCGACTTAGTGAAAACCACATGTCGTTTGATAGAAACCATCAAAGCACCTTAAAAGCCGGATCCCTTCCCTTGAAGAAACGAAGATAAATGTGAATCGGCGACTATGGAAGACGAATCGTTGCAGAAGGTTGCGATTTCAGGGCCAATCTTAGCCTCTTTGATCCAACGCTGCTCCTCCTCCTCCTCCGGCGCCGTTGATGGTCTTCTCTTCGGCCATGTCTCCGAAACTACGCCCTTATCCCTCTCCGATGATTCATCTTCTTCATCCAACATCGAACCATCGGTACGTGTCGCCACTGTCACCGGATTTCTCTGCTCTGGTACCACCAATAGCTTTTACGATTCTTCTGGACAAGTAGATTCACAATTGCTTAACCGCCTTCTCGGCCGAAACCTGTCCGACGGCCAAGCTCAACCTAACGATTCTTTGGTCGGTTGGTTTTCCGGCCGCCGGAGAACTCAGCTTCGACCTTCCATGCGTGAATACTTAGTGAGTTCCTCTCTGTCTTCGATGAAGCAATTGTCGTTTCCTGTCAAAGACTCTGTGAAACCTACCAATCTAATCCCTAGTTTGTTTCTGCTTCTGACTTCGCCGATATCTGATCAAATTATCCACACACACGAGTACCGTGCTTTTCAATTTCGGTCCTCCAATCAGTTCTTTGAGCCGAAATCAATTGACATTGTGAACATCGGACCGGCATTTCGTGGCCACTATGGATCGTTTACCCCTAATTCTCCTTTCCCTCATTTTCCTTGCGAGATGAGAGCCTCTCCGATGAATGTAGATAAGATTGATGGGAATTTGAATGTGATGAAGCAAAACTTGAAAGATCAGAAGCAACTGAATATGTGTGCTGAAGGATTCGAGATTGGGAACTTGACCCGGTTACTGGGTTCTGAGGCTGCAAATTATACTGCTGGGCTGGAGGATTTATACGAAAAAATGCTTGCCAAGACTGAGAGCTTGGCACGGCTCGTTGAGAAGAGCTCTGCTCAGGTTCTTGATCAGGTATTCAATCGCTTCTATATGAATGAACCCTTGAGGGCTAACAGCTAAGATACCAATTAGGCAATGCTCGTTAGGTGGTTTGTTTTTTATGGTTTAATGACTAGTAAATTGTCTATTGTTTGTCAATGCTTAATGCTCCTGTTGATTGTTCAATTTCTTCTAGGGTTTACGTATATATTTCGCAACTTTTTGCAGGAAAATCACAACAGAAAGTTGAGATATAAACTTGCGAGGTACCCTGGATTTGAGTAAGAAATTTGTTCTTACTACTGGCGTTTTTGTTCATGTAAGCTAATTTCGTCCTCTCCCATCATCCTACTTTCATTTGTTTATCTAATCATTTCACTATCGCATTGGATGCATGACATTTGCTCTGCTTGTAACCTGTGTGATAGAATTTGTATTTGATAATATACTTGTAATGAGGCGAAGATGGTACCAATCATTTTTTATGCAGTTAATGTTTACCATTTTATTCTATCATTCGGTTGGGTAATGCAAAGGGATTTTGAGTTAAAGTTTTTTAGTTTAATTAAGCTTTGAGGTGAGTGTTCTTCCCCAAAAGAAAGTTCTAATCTTACCCAAAAAGAAAAAAAATCAAGGCGATCGTTGGAGCTCTGCCGAATAGTATGCAATCTTGATTCGTGATGTTTCTTAAGTTTGGCTTCATTCTGAAATGATCCTTCTAGTGTTCTCCTGAACTTTTTTAGGGTGCAGACTCTTAACCTGTCTGTATGCATAAACATTTCTAGATAGAAATGTTTGTAGTTGATTTGGATATAATCCGGATTTCTAGTAAAATAACAAGGATATATTCCGTGGCAAGAGTTGAAATCTTAGTTTTCTGTGTCATGATTAACGACTACACGAAGAATCTATTGCCTTTTTCTCTTTACTTAATGAACTGTAAGTTTTTAATGAAGGAGAACGGAGGAGGCTTTCTTGAAGTTCGGACTGAATGTAATATTGAGCTTTCCCCTTTGCTTCAATATTGAGATAGCAAGTTGGTGCAAAATGCGGTGTTCACAGTTACTAGGTTCATTTTTTAAGTGTAGCCACCACTTTCCACCCTTTCACTTGTAGCACAAGAACTTACCCCCATTTTTCAGCATGAAACTGATGGCAAAAGAAAGAAGTGGGGGAGTTCATCCCATATTTTCTCACTTCCGACCAACTCTCAACGTTCTCCTGTACTGCCATGCTTCGCAATCATTAAGGACTGATCAATTCTATGTCTTGAACATGCAGGTTTGAGTTCGATTTGGTATCACTGATTTATTGTTCTGACCAGTCGACTTTGCATTCCTAGTTTTTATTTCCTTGTTTCCAATGCCAATTCTTTCATGTTTAATTAAGCACCCAGGTAAATGTAAAGTCATCCAAACAACCCATTGTTTGTATCCATGATGTGGGGTAGAGTCATAAGGAACCAAATAAAACTGTCCATTTAAGGTGAAATTAGAGAACACATGATCTGCAACAACATTCTATTCTTTATCTAATTCCCATTTCTTTGTTTTCATCTAAATTCTGGAAGCAGGAACTGCAAGAACATCGACCTTGTAACGAAATTACTTACTTTTGGCATCAAAACCTGAATGCTGCATGCCGTTGACATTAAAATGGCGACTTTCTGAGCTGAAGGGAGCTACCAAGCAGACCTTTGAAGTCCTAGGAATGATCTCAAGTTTAGGCAGTAGTTTGTTTGGGGAATATCAAGCTATAATGAGTTGCCCCCACAACCTTTGCTGTGTGTATGAGGTACAACCTTCTACAATTTCATTCCCTGCCTTTTGTCACTTGAAGATTCACTCTGTTTGATATGTTTTCATATATTCCATACGAAATGTTCTGTTCTTGATTGGATTCTTATCATTATGTGGCTACTTGTGTTTTTAAAGATCCCGTTCAGGAAAAAGCTTTTATGTACTTACTTTCCAGCTCTAAGGTGCTGTTTGGGTGTACTTTTTGGTGTCTTTTCTTTCTTTGATTGAGAATGAATTCTTATTTGTTCACATGTTCTTGCGCGTTGTTCTCTAGTGTTCATTGTACTTGAAGGTTCCTCTCAAATCACGATAAGATAAGAACCAATATATGGATAAAATGGCAAGTGATGAAATTTATTTGGAGGATACTGATTATTTGGAAGAAAAAGCTTCCTTTTTTGCTCATTTTTAACAACTTGAGCTCCCTTCCCAAAAAGGATAACTTCATTGGTGAAATTATCTGGCAGGTATTGCAACCAAAAAAAAAAAAAATATATATAGTTTAATCGAGTTAGAACACTTGTTTGTTGTAATATATGACTCTACACACGTGATAGATGAATTTGAAGGACAAGCACAATCAATAGTAAGATAACGTCACAAGTCATTCAATATATCATATAGAAATAATATAATAAAGATGTCACTAGAGTAACTTCTGCAAGGGCGATTCGGAAGGATTGACTTTGTTGAGCTTGATCGATCGATCGTACGATCGAATGTTGGTAACATTTTAGAAAGTGGAGAATATTAATTGATTTGGCAAAAAGAATGTTGGTAACATTTTAGAAAGTGGAGAATGTGTCCTCTTATAAATAATCTGGAATAGGGAAAGAATTATCCATTTATCCATTTAAATGGGAATAGGATAATAGATGAGGATTTCAATTTAATATTAATTTTGGAGTTAAATTAAATTATATAAGTTTAATAGTGATTTTTTAAATGTATGCCTATTGATTAATAAATTTATAAAATGGTTTAATGAATCTCTAAATTTCTTAAATTTAATTATTGTCTAATAGATAGATAGTTAAAAGTGTCAATTTTTTTTTATTTTTTTATTTTTTTATTTTTTAAAGATATTTATATTAGTTTAGTTTAGTTTTTATAATTAATGCAATTATTTAAACAATTAAAAGTAGAAGCGGGGAGGTGAGAAAAAGGAATAAGAAAAGCACTTTGCTGCTGCTGACAAAGACGCGGTGAGATCGAGTAGGGATAATTACGTAAATTGAGCCACACACACCATCCGTGCGGATGGGCCCCACACGCAGACAGATATTTATTTATTATTTATTTATTATTATTATCATTTATTTTCTCTTAAAAAAGAAAAAAGACAGAGATATATTACTTGGGGAACAAGTAGCTTTTGCCTTTAATCCTATTCATATTTATCCTCACACCTCCATTTTCTTTTCTTTTCTTCTCAATTTTTTTTTATTACCAAAAAACACATAAAATTACAAATTTAATCTCTAATTTTTTTATTTTATATTCTTTTAAAATTAAAAATAAGGTTGATAAAGTTAATTAAATATAATAAAATTACCAAATATGAAATTTCGGTTAAAAAAAACTTCGTGGCTAAGAAAGCAAAGAGTTGCTTGAATTCCTTACCATTCCTCCAAACTCATCCATCACGTCATCAAAATTTTGGATATTTCCAGAGCTTCATAATGGCTTTTTCATTTCATACAGGTTTATTATAAAACCCCTCCTCCTTCCCTTTCCTTCTCCTTTGCTTCTCTTCTCTCCTGAAACTCTCAAAATTTTACTTGTAAGATCAGAAAGCTACGAACAAGAACAAGAGGCCACCGAAGTGTTGCAATCAGTGAGGAGTTTGAAGCGCATGACGTCTGAGAATTCTAATGGGTAAGTTGAGTTTTCTGTTTAAATTTGATGTATTGTTCTTCATGGCCAATTTTTTCTGGGTTTTGATCGTTTGAGAGATGGCTGAAGAGGGCTGTTTTTTGATTGCAGAGAAAAGACATCAAGAAAGAGGCGAAATGGGTTTGTTTCTGTAGTGGACACTTTGAACAAGTGGAAGAAATTGAATAATCAATTGGAGTTTTTGGCAAAAGATGGAGTAGAGGAAGTTCGTCGAGTTCCAGCCAAGGGCTCCAAGAAGGGTTGCATGAGAGGGAAAGGAGGTCCGCAGAATTCAGACTGTAATTTCAGAGGTGTTAGGCAGAGGACTTGGGGTAAGTGGGTGGCTGAGATTAGAGAGCCTATTGCTAGCGATACCCGTGTGAAGAAGAAAGGCAGTCGTTTATGGCTTGGTACCTTTGCCACTGCTCACCAGGCTGCTGTTGCTTATGATGAAGCTGCCAAAGCCATGTATGGCCCTTTTGCTCGTCTCAATTTTCCCGACTCTTCTTCTTTGAAACCAATAACAGCAGAGCATTCGGACACGGTATCCCCTGTTGCTTCTTCATGTTCTTCCTCTTCCTTCTTAAATGGAGTATCTGCAGAGAAACTGAACTGTGAGTATGAATCAATGGAGGAACCGAAAGTGAAAGTGGAAGAAACAGCAAGAAATGGAGTCAATTATACAGATGCTAATCCCAATTCTTTATATGATTCTAACATTGGGAACAGATCAACAGAAGGAGATATCAAGGATGGATTAGCTGATGTTGTAAGAAGCCATGATATTAATAAATACAGCCATGATCAGAATGATCCTTCTGAGCTTTGTTTCAAATTTGAAGCAATGGATACAAATGGCTACAATGACATCAACGATTGCAATCAATATTTGCTACAGAAGCTTCAGAGTGATGCATATGCAAGAAGAACTTACTGGATTCCAGCGGAATGGGAGGTCGGCGGTCTCGGGCCGACGAAGAAGGTGATGGAAGGAAAGGGAACGGAGATGGAGAGCTATGTAGACTGTATGGACTTCAACCGTGATCTGAGTTTGTTGCTGGATCGGCAAAAACACATGGGAGTTGGAGATCAGAAAGTTGAGGATTGTAACTTCGAGTTCTTGAGACCTGATTATGATTTTGGGTTGGAGGAGGAAAGGAAATGGCTTGATTCATGCTTCCATGAATGAAGATTGATAGATTATAGGCAGGGTAGATTCTTGGTTTTGTTGGGCTACAATTGTATTCTATTTTTTGAGCGTACATAGTAGTTTCATTTCTTCTCCTATTTGCAGACGCCTGTTCTTGTGTGCACCTTTAATAAAATGAGATTTAGAATGATGTATAAATGTTCATATCTTCTTGATTACAACTTTGGTCCTTCAAATACAATATTCAAAATTGCTAAGAAATTACCCCTCCATTTTAATTTTGATGGTGATTGAGATCGGTGAATATTGAAGCGGACTGTCTGACATGCTCTGGAACTGTTGGCTGTTGTTGCATTGAAGGGGGGCCAGCTCTGGTTAATAGATAGAAAGCTGTGATGTCAGTAACAGGCAGCAGATTAAGAGGAGCTTTAAAAAAGCTAGGGAACATATCCAAATCCTCGTGGTATTCAACACTTTAAATGGGATGAGGAGCTTTACGAAGTTCAAGAAGCTTGAAGCTTTTAAGTTTCAGTCACTTTTTTCGTCGAGCTCATTGAAAACCATCTCCCATGGCCCACTCTTCGTGCCCAATCTGGGGTAGGTGAAATAGAGACAAATCGGATAAGTTAGCCACTAGGGAAATATAAAATGTTCCGTACTATCAGAACTCGGCCTAAAAGTTGTGTTATTTCTTAGTAATATCGAATGTTTACTTGTTAGGTAGGCCTAATTCTGTTTTCTAGTCAAATTAATGTGATTTTTCTATGTATTATTACCTCCAGATTCCGGCTATTAAACGCAACATCATGAACAGAAACAATCCACTCCAAACCCCAGGTAGACCGAATGCGGGAGTGACCACAAGCAGGTAGAGAGAAGAAATCAGTCCAACAAGCACCTGCTCTTGTTTCAGGCCAAATTAATATGTATCTTCAAAAAAAGAAGGAAAAGAAAAGAAAAGAAAAGGGAAGCTCAGATCACTAGGAATATACCATGGAGTAGGCTGCATATCCGAAGTCTGAAACTCCGTAGTAGAGCCCATCTACAACAAAAGCTAGAGCACTCACTGGTTGTGATCCAGCAACAAACTGCAAAAACATGGCTAGGATATCAGGACAACCGATCACAATAGCCTTGTAGTGGGTGTACGTGGCATCATGAGAGATAACTGGATCTTCCTAGAAATGTAAAGAACAGGCCGCTAGAAAATTTCACTCCCCCAATTTCAGGATGGATACCAAATTCTCTCCAGCTCTACAGCAATAGAATGTTGTAGGTACCAAACAAGTGCAAATTGCATCAACAATGAATTCATGGCAGGCTTCTAGATGGCCCGAACAAATATGTTACATGTAGAAATTTGATCCAAAATATGACAAATTTAAAGGTCAAGCACAGTAGGTCATCCAAACATCTCCATTGTAAATACTGTTAAGCAGTCACAGGAAAGGTAAAAAGTCAAAAGTCAATTATTCAGATAACGTATTCTTACCCATAACCCAGATCGTGCAATTTCCAGGACTTCTGCATCGGCACTGAATAAACCAGAAAATGCGCCAAATCCCAGGAACAAGATAATAGCCAAAGAAATTCCTGAGATCAAACCAATCTGTACATAGAGGTACCCAGAATCAGTTTTGATTTCTTCCCACCAGAAAAAAACCATGAGACTGAGAGAACAAAAGATTCATCACTTCTATTTTGAGAAGAAAGACCAAAAATAACTGCCAAGAGACAGCATGTTGACGTTTGAGTTACTATTGACCTGTAAAGTTCTATAAATCACTTGACGCGAATGTTCGTAGTCTTGTAGGGTGTAGCTACTTGCTAATAATGCCTGCAAAAGAAGTACAGTAATTATTTACCAGGACCAACAAAACAATGAATTTTCTTTCGGCAATATGTAACCTAAGAGAAAATCTAGCAATGTAAATTAAAAATCTTGTCAACGTCAGACAAGATTTTACATAGAATAAATAGGCATAAAACATTCTTTTCTTGTGGGAATATTTACAAGAATCATTCAACAACAAATATCTGCCTCTAATGATCAATTCATCACCATGGGAGCATAACAAATAATTCACCGACCCAAGACAAAAACAAATCTATCTACATTACGTAAATAAGTAACCTAGAAGTTTCACAACAAAAAAAATTTCAGATGGATAGTTCAGTCCTCTGGGATTAGTTAGTGCATGTACAACAGCTTGAACGCTGATAGTTAAGAAAAATGAAAATTATTACGTATTTACTGTCTAGCTCTTTAATAATTCTAAAATCAAGTTTCCAAAACAAGAAGAGACCAATGGCAGAATGCAAAACCAAGAAAATATCTCTGCAGAAGATCATGGGTGGAGCTTTGTAATCAATGAGGTAGACCTTGATGTAACTGAATGCTTCATAAATAGTTACACAACCAAGAAAAAAGCTAAAGGTTTTGCTGAATATAAGTTATGATACCCTAATTATTGAGGTAATCTCTGTACCTGACCAGCAAGTGCTAAAGCATCAGTAAGCAAAGATATGGCCAACCATATTTGTACACAAATTTGATAACCGGCCATGGGTACAGTGCCCTCTCTAGCCGCCATGGATGTGGCTAGAGTCAGGGTTACAAGGACGGCTAATGTCCGGCCCATTAAGAGGCCACCTGAGACATACAACAGTCAGAATCATAACTAAATGGGAAATTTAAGTAGAAAAAAAAAATCCTCAGAAGGGTTTTCGCAGAATTAGGAGGCATGAATTATTTGTAACTCTAGAAACTAAGAAATTTTGGAATTACACATTCCTCTCACACTTATTCGGGAACAAGGGAAGAGGAACGAGTAACTGAAACAAATTGATTAACAAAACTTCTTAATCAATCTGTCTGTCAGTGGAAGTAATACCAGATTTGAGATAGCGTGCAATTCTACCACCATCAATGCTTGAAAGAGTAAGAGATATTTCTCCGTTTAATCTCCACAGAAGAACGAATGCGATTAGATACCTGATAAAAAGGGCATCAGACCATCAGGAAAGAACAAGAACATCATTTCCTAATCTAATCTTAGGAACTCATCTCAAGCGCTTAAGCTAAATAAATAAGTTTACCACATTGTTGACGTACTCAGATATCACTGTCGCTATTGCAGCACCTCCAATGCCAAAACCACAAAAAAATATCAACAATGGATCCAGTACTGCATTGAGTAAATTGCCAGCAGCTGACACAACAAAACCAACTTTCATATTAATTAAAAGATCTTAATTAATTTTGAACAGTTTCCATATTCACATCACAGGAAGATAGTCGAGAACAATTATTGATATTACCAGTAGCATACAATGGCGTTTTTGTATCCTTAAATCCACGAAAGGTGCCTTGGGCAGCAAGAGCAATTACAATAGGGGGGGCACCAAATGCCCTCAGAGACAAAAATTGCTCCGCAGGTGCACGCATTGATGAACCCTACAAAATTTTAAGATAGATATGTTGTATGATAGAAATATGTCATGTAAAACCATAATCAAACAATGCAGAAGACGTAAACCAAAGACATTTCAAGACATGAATGAAACAACGAGGAGGGTTAGAAGCCAAGAATTATAAAATGAATTGGTAAAGCTTGACATACAACAGGTATACCCATGATATCCATAAGAGACCCTGAACCAAGAGACAGCATAACAGCTTCAGCAATTCCAATCCCAGCAGCAAGTGCCAAAGAAGTGGATACAGATGAAAGGAGCTTTTTCCCTTGATTCTCTTCTATGCCATCTGTATGGTAAAACCAAAAAAAGTTCACGACTTCATAGAAGACAATGTGGAGTTCTTAGTTTAAAAAATTACTGAAATTGCAAACTAGAATTACCAATATTTATTTGAACAGTGTTTTTCTCGTTTTTATGAATCAAGGCCTGCTCTTCAGCAACAAATGAAGTAGTGATATTGAGTAAAGGAACATTGAATAACTTCGACACCAAATTGAATACTGAAGCTGATACCCCAACTGCAGCCAGTTCAGTCGATCCTACAAAGAGAATGTATACGGCATGGTGCTGCAGTCATCAATATAACCTCCAATAAGATGAAATATTACTTCTAAAATTAATGTCAAGAACGAACCGTCCAAGCCCACCGTTTGCAAATATTGTCCGTTTTGACCTGTTATGTATCGCCGTTAGCCTCACAGTTTTAAAACGTGTCTACTAGGGATAGGTTTCCACCCCTATGAATGTTTCTTTCCCCTCTTTAACCGATGTGGAATCTCACAATCCACCCCCTTTGGAGGCCCAACGTTTTCACTGGCACACTGCTCGGTGTCTGGCTTTCCCTAGCAGACATCGAGCGGTGTGCTAAAGAAGACGTTGGGCCCTCAAGCGGGTGGATTGTGAGATCCCACATCGATTGGAGAGACGAACAAAACATTTCTGATAAGGGTGTAAAAACCTCTCCCTAACCAACACATTTTAAACCCTGGAATTGACGGTGATATGTAACAGCAAAGCGGACAATATTTACTAGCAGTAGACTTGGACTAACACCTGCCATCACAATCAGTACTCATCTAAAGTTCAATTACGAACTCTTGCCTCCAATACTCCAGAATCCAGATAAGTAAGTAATAAAGAAACGATTCCTTTTGCACAATTCAGATAAATATTACCGTAACTTAATGCATGAAGAAGTTTTGTACCTATATGACCAACAAAAGCCGTGTCAATCAATGATGCAATTGGATCAGCAGCCAAAGCCAGTGCAGCAGGCAATGCAATCGCCAATATGTCCAGCGCAAGTTTATCAAACTTAAAAACCGCATCTCTAGGGAAATTCAAGAAATCAAATTCCTAGGTAAGATTCTAGAATTGAAGATATATACCGTTGCTGTATTCAAAGATCTTTTTCTTTGCCTTTCATTTTTGGATGTGATCTAATTAAAGAAAATAACGCTAAAAAAGCTGATCTAAATTTCAAAGACGAACCAACTCGGCCTGCCGCTCTGTCCTTCAAGGATCAAAACTTACCTAAAACGATTTAGAAGTGGAACTGAGACGAACGTAGACAACAAAGAGTTGGACGACTTCTTGCCCGGTCCGTTTCGACGGAGCTGCTCGGACGAGGCTGTTGACTTCGGTTCTTCCGGCGGACTCTTCAAGGAAGAAGTAGTAAGATTCTTCTGGAACGACGCTTTCCGAAAATAACGAAAACGGACTTGACAATTGGCGTTTCTGCGCAGCAGTTGACACTTGGAAGATAAATTAGTGCCGGTATTGAAGCATGGAACATAGATAGAGAGACCGGTCGCCATCTCCGGTCACGGAGAAATGGAACAGTGGAAAGGCCGGCCGGTGGAGATTGAGAAACGGGAAGATGAAACCATATACATTTGTCCCAATTTGTAAGGACTAATTTAGACGGACAGAATTGCAGCACGCCATAGAAATATCTTGACGTGTAATTTAATTGACATTTTAGATTAAAATATACTTTAAATTTTATTTCAACTTTTCATCTATCAAAATTTGTTACCGAAATATAATTTTTATAAAAAAAAATTAATATAATTTCACAATTTATAAAATAAATTTGCTCTCTTAATTTTAAAATTTCAATAACATTCTTTAAAAAAAAATAAAAAATAAATAAAAAATGCCCTTAATATTTTGTTTACAAAATACTCTTTTAACCTTGAAAAGTGTTTCAAAAATACCTTCGAACTTTTTAAAAAAATTTAATAGCCTCAAACTTTTTTAAAACTTTAAAATACTTTTAAACTAAAAAAATATCATTAAAAAATTTGAAGATAATCGAGAATGTGTTGATTGTTAGAGGATAAAAGTTTCACCTCCTCTAGAATGATCATAGATTTATAATCAATAAATACTATCTTTATTCGAATGAGACAAAACAAAGTCATGAGAACTTATACTCAAGGTAATAATATCACATCATTGTGGGAGTCGTCTTCATCTAATATTAATAATACCTAATTTTTGTCTAATGAATATTTGGACATTAATAAATTTTTGTAACATTTAAAAGTATTTTTGAAATGTCATCAATTTTGTATTGAAAAAATTATTATATGTTCGTAATTCTTAAAAGATGTATTTTTCAAATTAACTCTTCACTTGAATTATTGAATTTGGTTTGCACAATGATAACGTTTTGAGAGAGATAGATCTTGCATGCATGAGAAGCTGACTCCGAGCTATATCATGTTACAAGCTTCCGATTAACAAAATATTAACATGTCTATGATTTGGATCAAGATTTAGAATCTGAATGGGTACTTTATGGCCCCGACATACCCTTGTTGCATGGTCATGCTGCTCTATTCCTCGTTTTTAAGAGTGAACATTATCTCCACATCTCAATACAAGTTCTTCCAGCACACGTACTTAGATGCATCGAGAATTCTCAAAAAGCTTCATAACATCTAATTTCTCTAACGAAAACCAGCTTAATTTAGAGTTTTTATAATTAAGCTACAAAAAAAAAAAAAAAAAAAAAATACATATTGTTGGTATAGTCGGGTATAGTCAATGACTTTCAATTTTTTAAAAGTTTTTCTTAATTATCCTATTTTCACGATCATATAGTCTTCATTCATCTATATATCTTTCATTTACTCCAGTATCATAAATTATGTATATGATTCAACTATTTGAACGATACTGTCAGATATCAAAATTATCCCAATAATATCATTTTCATTATTAATGTCGGAGTGTTTTGAAACATTAATCGACAAAGCGTATATATATATATATATATATATATTTGTTTTTATTTTAAAAAAAACCAAATTATAAAAATAATTGAATCTAATGAAATTAAAGAGCTTAAATATAATTAAAATAATATTCCAACCATCCAAAATAAAAAACGGTAATTGGTCTGAATGCAAATATAATCCGATAAATCTCAATATAATATATATAAAATAGATTACAATAAATTTAATTATATCAATACTTTTAACTTATAATTTTTTAAAATCGACATTAATTAAATAAAAATAATATTATAAATATTTTAAGCAGGAAATCAAATATATGTAAACCAAGGTTATTCCAATAAAAAAAAAAATTGATAATTCTTCCATCCAATAAATATATTTTGATTAAAATATTATACGTCTATCTTGAGAACAAATTAGAAAGGAGACGAGCAACTAAAGAACAGAACGAAGCTTACACATCCAAAGCAACAAATGATGATGATACGAAAGAACAATACGATGCGCATTTTCCCTTCCATGACCGGCAACAACTAAAAAAAAGCAAGAAGAAGCCGGGAAACTCAGGATGGATAGCGCCCGAAAAGAATACGACGATGTCGGGGGAGCTAATGCAACAATGTCGATTGATCGACACGGCGCTATCCCTCCTGAGCTTAACGGACTCTTCCGTGCAATAACAAAGAAAAAAAAGGGGATTTGAATTGAGTTTTTTTGTGTGTTTTTCTTATGATATATAGGGAGAAAGGCCACCAAACTGAAGTAAATGCTGTGTGGGGGAAGAAGAGAGCTAATGGCATCGTATTTATAGCCTCAACGTGCCAATTTATTTTATTTTTATTATTTTATATAAAATAATAATAATAATAATAATAATTAAAAAAATAAATAAAATAAAGGCTAAAGTGGTAAATTAGGGAGAATTACGGAACGGGGGGTGGTTTAGTGGAGTCCGTTAAAACGGGGAAGAAACGGGAAGGGTTACACTGAAACCGGAGGGGTGGCATTGGAAATTGCAAAAGTTCCTGACTTTCATTTTCCTCTTCCCGACTCTCAAAGTGGTCTACGCCGTAGGCGAAGGATCCAAGGCCCGCCTTCCCATGTTTCCCAAAATACCCCTCCCTCCGTAATTTCTCACCAACTCCAGGGGTACATATGTAATTTTGATCCTTCCTTTTTCCTTTTTCATTTAATATATATATATAAAAGGATATATTTAAATTATAATTTTAATTGCATAAAATAGGAATAAGGTACATGCACGGTCTGCTTGCGACGCGCATTTTCTGCCTATTCCATTCACTATTCAGAATTATCATAATAATATAAAAATAAATTATTTCAGAAATCTTTTAAAATAAATTCAAAATTTTTTATTGGTTGAATTAGTCACGAGTACGGTAGATATTTAATTTTATTAATTGAATAATATTTTGTTTTAATGAGTTATTAAAACAAAATATTTGAAATGGTTAGTTGTAAATTTATTATTATTATTAAATTGTTTACATTTAAAAGGAATATAATTTTAAAGAAATAGATTAAGATAATAAGGTAAAATATTCATTAAAAGGGGGCAAAATTGGTGCTGGGTGGAGTGATGAGGATGTCAGAAGTGGGGCCCAGTGGAGGAAAGGTACTCTGGAATTTACCGTACCGGATCCGGTATCCTTTATTTTATTTTAATTTTTTTAAAAAAAGGAATTGAATTTACACAAAAAAGATGATAAAAATATGAAATTCCCATAAAAAGGCAGCCGGTCTGCGTAGCCGTAAAGGGTTTATTTCCATGGAAATTGAACCGGACAAACCGGGAAGACTTTTTATTTCCTTTTTCTTTTCATTTTTGTGTATGGTCAAAGAAAGAGAGGGGGGATCTGGTGGTTTTTGTAGGTATCCGGTTAAGCGTATGAGTATAATCATGACCATTGGATTTTATGAGGGTGGGGCCCAGAAGGGTGTTGTTTTTGTCGGTATATGAGTAATGGGCCTGGACCTGGGCCTGGGGGGGAGGTCTTAATTCTGGGATTATGCGTGGGGTACGGCTACGGTGCAGCTACTCTATTGTGGACCCCACTGCACAACCTCATTATTTGCTTAATTACCTTCTGCCAACTCTGCGGGTCCCTCCTTTTTATTTCTCATAACAATTTAAAGCCGTCTAATTAATATCTTGGTTTTTTTAAAAAATTATTTTTACCCTCCTCAAAAGTTTTAATATTGCTTTCAAATATTGGTCTATTGGCACGCATGACTCTAATACCACAGTAGACGAACACGACTCTCCACAATTGTATGATATTGTTCACTTTGAACATAAAGTCTCATAACTTTGCTTTGGGCTTCTCAAAAGGTCACATATCAATGAAGAGTATATTCTTAGATTATAAATACATGACCATTCTCTAACTTAACTAATGTGGGACACTTTCATCTAACAATCTTAATACATACATAGAAAAAATTGTAACTAAACGAAAGGGCATTAATGTAATTTCATTAAAAAAAATTAGGGTTTTTTCCGACAACAAATACTTGTGCATTATTTCCACCCAAGCAAAAAGTTACATTTATTTATTACTTATTTCTCTTCTTTAATTAAATTATCTAATTTGGATTAAACTGGATTATCGCATCAATATTAATAATTATTCTCAAATAAATAATTTTAATAAAATTGTAAATAATTAGTAGGGTAATTAAATTAAAAAATTAATTATAAATATCATATTTCGAAATTTAATTATAATTTATTTATTAACCATTAAAATCATTTTATCAATAAAAAAATTAAAATAAAAAGAAATAGCTAAAAGAAAATGTAATCCTTTTCAAAATATGTATGAATGTGAGCGGAGGTTCAAACTTTTAACCTTTTAAGAGAGATCAGTAACGTAGAAAGCGAAAGTATTTGGTATCGAAGGAGACAACAGTAACGATATCTCAAGTCTTCTCTTTTTCCTGAGATCATCGAATGAAACCAATTACAATGATATAAGCAGTTCCAGTTGTATAAAAACAAGGCAGAAACTTTTCACAGAAAATGGAAGAGAAGTTCATTCCAGACATCAGGAACTCCTGGTAGGCACCAATGTATGCAATCTGAATAACTTGCAGGGTTTGACAGTTGCTGGGGGCTTAGCTCTTCCCAGAACTTCCGGTAGATGGATGGGTGGCCGTCTTTTCGATACTCCGAAAGCTGAGTGATGTTCAGAACTGTTACCTCTGAGCTCAGCTTCTCGACGACGTTCTCCACGATGCGCATTGTAGGCTGGTCTGACCCACTTCCCCAATAGCTTTCCAATTCGATTGGTGTTTTCTCGTCGTAGCAGTTCCCTTCGCTTCCCGATTCCCACTCTCGGCTCCTGAGATTCATGGAAGCAACTGGTTTTACGACCCCATTGTTCATGATGGGTGATAAAATTCTTGCAGACCAAAGCTTCTCCAAGTAACGAATGTAAGAAAAGAAGAATGCAATCCCCGGATTTACAATATGTTGATCAGAAAAGACTTTGGGAGTTAAACAGCCAAAGGAGGAGGCATGAGAACACAAATGGTACAGAAATGGGGATAAAACAGACGACAGGAAGAGGTTGTAGATGACTGCGGTGTGGAAACTTCTCCCTACCAGACGCGTTTAAAACTTTGAGAGAAAAAGTCCATAAGGGAAAGCCCAAAAAAGACAATATCGGTTTGCGGCGGGCTTGAGATGTGTCAGTGAAGACGCTGGCACCCAAGGGAGTGGATTGTGAGATCCCACATTGGTTAGATAGGAGAACGAAACATTCCTTATAAGGTGTAGAGACATTTCCCTATCAATTGGAGAAAAGAACAAAACATTCCTTATAAGGAGCTATAAACCTCTTCCTAGCGGACTCGACGAAACATTCCTTATAAGGAGCTAGAAACCGGGTGTAAAAACCTCTCACTATCGGTTGATGAGGAGAACGAAACATTCCTTATAAGGAACCAGGAGCTAGAAACCTCTCCCTAGGACAAAACATTCTTTATAAGAGTGTAGAAACCTCTCCCTGTTGGTTGGAGAGGTGAAACGTTCCTTATAAGAAGCTAGAAACCTCTCCCTAGCAAACTGGACGAAACATTCTTTATAAAGATGTAGAAACCTCTCTTTATCGTTGGGAGCTAGAAACCACCTCTATCGATTGGGAGCTAGAAACCTCTCCCTAGCAGACCGGACGAAACATTCCTTATAAGGAGCTAGAAACCGGGTGTAAAAACCTCTCCCTATCGGTTGGTGAGGAGAACGAAATATTCCTTAATAAGAATCTAGGAGCTAAGAGCTAGAAATTTCTCTCTAGTAGACTAGACGAAATATTCTTTATAAGGGTGTATAAACACCTCTCCCTATTGGTTGAAGAGCGGAACGAAACATTCCTTATAAGTAGCTAGAAACCAAGGGTAGAAACCTCTACCTGTCGGTTGGAGAGAAGAACAAAACATTCCTTATAAGGAGCTAGAAACCGGGTGTAGAAACCTCTCTATCGTTTGGAGAAGAGAACGAAACGTTTCTTATAAGAAGCTAGAAACCTCTCCCTAGCAGACTGGACGAAACATTTCTTATAAGGGCGTAGAAACCTCTCCCTAGCAAACTGGACAAAACATTCTTTGTAAGGTGTAGAAACCTCTCCCTATCGGTTGGAGAGGAGAGCAAAACTTTCCTTATAAGGAGCTAGAAACCTCTCTCTAACAAACGTGTTTTAAAACCTTGAGGGGAAGCCAAGAGGGGAAAACCCAAAGATGACAATATTACCGGCAGTGGGCCCGGGCTGTCACACCGCAAGTCTAATTGCAGGATGTATTGAACAGCATAATCTTGTAATAACCAAGTGTTACAGTTAATGGAAGTTCATTAGCAGGGTTCGAACAAATACCACAGATGCGTCGGAGACATGGTGACGAAAAAAACTCGTTTCTTCAAGGGAATGGCCCTCGAAGCCACCCAGTCCGCCCATGTCGTCATAACCAACTCCATAGCTTCCCGTCCATCTAATTCTTCACAAGCTCCATTTTCTTCAGCATTCCATCTACAAGCAGACATTTAAGCTCTTATCAACATAAGATAGATCAAAGCTAAAGGAAACTCTGAACCTTGAGCTGAAAATATAATCACTTATACTGACAATAGCTTAACTGGGCCTTGTCTCCACCACAAGTAAGTATTGAAAACTAATATATCAGCATGCTCCCATTCCGACGAATGCTTAAGAACGGAATCTGGACGAATTATTCGTTCATCCAATCGATGATTCACCGGGTCATCTGAATTTGATTCCACAAGAAGAGGCGCCCAGAGAAACTCTATGGTGGCATTATACTCCTGCAATTCATAAATCACACGACGTTTCATTCAGCAGTCGAACGAAAACGAAACGTTTCTCCTCGTGTTCTAATCTCGACTTCCATTCATTATGTTAAACACTAATCTAAACGAGTTTCTGATTACCTCAGCTCTAAAAATGGTAAGAGGAGCATTTGGCGACATGGATTTCTTATCAGCTGGAATCACAGATTGAAGCAAACAAACCATCGAAATCCATTGCCCTCGATTCAAAGAATCCCCGACGAACATCAACCTTTTCCCTCTCAACTTCTCCCACATTTCAGCAATATTCCATCTACAAATGAGTTAAAAGAGATCCATCAATTCAAGCTATCTTGGTACTTGAAGCAGAGGAGGATCTGTTTACAATATTTCATACATTTCAGGTAAAGTTTGCTTTCAAGCTCAAGATTTCTATATATACAATGAAACCATAACTTCACAGCCAAGCAGAATCCATCATATTTATCATAGAAATACAGAGAGAAGCCATAAAAGGAGGAAGAAGAAGCTTACCTCTTCAAATTGCAGCCATGGGGTTGCCATCTCCAGTACTGATATCTCAGATCAGTTCTGCCATGTTTGTGGCAAGCCAACTGGTCGGACATGTATGGACATTTTGACTCATTGTACAATGGATACGAAGTGTTATCGAAAACCCATTTGCCTGAAAACACATCACATCTCTCCGACCTCTCTCTCCGATTAGTTGAATCCGGCTTCCGGCCAGACCATGAGATTTTCCGGCCACTGTAATCTCTAGTTCCATTACACTTGCTGAATCTATCCAAAATTTCTAAAACCCACAAAAACAAATAGTTCATCGCATCGATTGAAGACAACTACAGCCGAATAGAACAAAGAAGAGGAAGATTAAACATACCAGAAGCTCCATTTCGAGTGATCAAAACATTAGGTTTCACAAACGTAATCGAAGCATCTCGACGACGAATTTCAGGATCTGGGGTTTCTTGGATCTTCCGAATGCTATGTTCATTGTGAAGGATTGTGAAAACCATGAAGCAAACGAACAGCAACGCCAGTAAATGCAAATGCGTTTTTCTCCGATTCCATCTCTGCATCACGAATTCGAAAAGCGGCAAAGAACGAAGGGTTTTGACTAAAACCCACTTCAAAAAAGTTCACTAAAAAAGGATCTAATCCAAATCTGAACTTATTCACAACTAGCTGGAAGATTTTTCATAACACGATCTTTCTAAACAGAGACAGCCGGATGAATCGAAAGGAAGGACCCCAGAATTGAAATCATCGACCCCACGGAAGTGTTCTTCCTGTTGATTAGGGGAATTCGGCGGTTTTCGAACAGTAAGGGCTTCTTTTCTTGGCAACCGTCGCGGCAAGATTAAGCAGAATTGATTAAAGAAATTGGCTAAAATAAATGGGCTCAATGTCGCGCGAAGAATTCGATCGTTGTCTTCAACGATACAACGACATCATATTATTCCAAGTTATTAAAATTCTTCTCAGTCAAATTGTTTTCAAAATCCATAATTCGTTCGTTCTTGATTTCGAAATAGAATTTCCCCAAATTTATGTGAGTTTATATAAAGCACGTGGCAAATAATCTCCTCTCCTATCTCAAAACGTTCTTCAATTAATTACTCTTTTAGATGTTAAATTCTATGCATTTATTACATTTTGACACGTGTAATTTCATGGCGGTTATTATGAAAAGGGTATAAATGTCATTTGTGGCCAATGGGCCGCTACAGGGCTTTAATATTGGGCTTTCTCCACCAAAGACAAGCGCTATAAATGAGTATATGGGCTTAGGCCCAATACCGCCTTCACTCTCACAATCCGATCTGGCAATCCGTTGACTAGGTCATTCGAATTTGACTCCACCGTCAGTGGGGACCACTTGCGTTGTATACCTTATTTTATAAATGACTTATGACCATGATTGCTATTATTATTTTAAATTATTTATATTAAATTCAAATATGTTAATATGCCCTTGATTAGACCCAATAATAATAATAATAATATTTTATATAAAATATTAATTTAATGAACACGTCACCTAGGGTTTAAATTTACATAAATTTAGCTCAATTTTCATAAATTAATTCATTTGAGAAAGTTTATGGTTTATAAATAATTTTTTATATTTTTTTTTAACAAATATGAATTAAATGAAAGAAAATAGAAATACTAAAAAAAATAGTTTATGGGTTAATTTTTTTTCTAAAGTAATATTTTATATTTATTTTTTTCAAATTTATTTAATCCATTGAATTCATCAAACACT
The DNA here is from genome assembly GCF_002738345.1 of Cucurbita maxima. Classification (NCBI taxonomy): domain Eukaryota; kingdom Viridiplantae; phylum Streptophyta; class Magnoliopsida; order Cucurbitales; family Cucurbitaceae; genus Cucurbita; species Cucurbita maxima. Next base: position 5,363,802 of record NW_019272020.1, on the reverse strand, counting down.
TTGTCTAATTCATCTATTAAGCTTTTGACTTTTTAAAAAACAATTATTTAACTATAATTAATTAGAAAATTCCTTTGGGGTCAATTATTCAACTATAATTTGTAATTTTGAGATATATATATAAATTATGTATTTAATTTAACAAAAATAATTAATCTATATGATTAATTATTGAAAAGTAATTAATATACAAAAAAAAATTAAAAAGAAAACGCTAAATTGCATTTTCTTTGCATAAATTTTTATTTTGAAAGTTCGTATTAATTTTTAATCTCAATAATTTATATTATTAATAAATTATTTTAACTCTTTATTGTGGGTTAACATCCCTCTACTTAACTACTCTTATTATAATTTTTTTAAAAAAATTATAAAATTAGTTCTTAAATTCAAAATAATTTCAAAATAAATGCAAAGAAAAATTTGTTTAAAAAAATAATAATATTAAAAAAAATGGGAAAAGAGAAAAGGGATCAATAAAAGCTGCCCCTCCCAACTTGCACACCAACTTGCAGAAGTATGCAACTTGCAGCCAATAATAAATAAATAAATAAATAAAATAAGAAATATATTAATTTTGAGGTTTTTTAAAATATATTTTTATCACTCTAAAAAATATTATTTGGATTTATTAAAAGAATAAGCTCTCACCTTTTTAATTCTTACACATTTAACGTAATTTTGTTGCCATTAATTTAAATTTAATTAATTTTTAAATGGTTGAATTCAATTAATTTATAAAAAATAGATAGCTACACATATTTTAAAACCGAGATTGCTCGCAACATAATTTGGTCAAAAATGTCTTCAAGTTCGTAGGTTTAAGGGACAAAGACCTGTCCTCTTGCAAGATTCTTATGGTGTCATTTGATGGATAAATGTTCTCGTTCATATAAGATTATATCATATATTGTCCGTTTTAGTTCATTACGTATCACTGTCAGCTTCATAATTTTAAACATATTTTTATATCGACATCATTAAAGTTTTAGTGGGATGATTTTTACGAAAATATCTCGATCCCCTCCAATTTCTCGAACCCTACTGACCTAAAACTCCTCCCCACATCTTTTGTGGATGAACTCTCGAAGAAACTTGTTTTCCAAGCTACACTCCACGCTACCCCAAATATTCTCATTCTCTCCTCCCTATAAATTTTAGGAATATACCTTTTTGCCCGATTTGAATCATAAAATGGGTTGCATCATTTGCTATTTCGAAGGTTGATAATTGGAGATACGTACTAAACTATAATGCATATATTTAAAATTAGTGTCAAATAAAACAATCTCACAAATTCTAAAGGCTCACGGTGGCGCCGCTCGGCTCCGGCGGGACAAGTTCTCGGCGACCTGAGTCAGTGACTGAAGGTTGCAACGGACGATGGTGTCGACGAACACACACGTGTCCTCCTTGGTGTTTCCTGGCGGAATATCGACAACGTACGATTCCACCACGAGGGTGCCGTCGATGGCAGAGTGGAGGGATGTAACGGACCGGTAGTTAGCGAGCCGGTGTTCGCCTCCGACGACACTGAAGCTAATAATATGGCGTTCGTCGTCGAGAATCTCGAGTCGTTCGGTGCTATTGGCAGCTGGAAGGCCGGAAACGACGTGAACTTCACGGAGACTACCTACGTTGCCATCTCCGACGATGACGTCACAACTCTTGACGAAGTGTTTGTAGGCTTGTGGGTTGTCGAAGCGGCGGAGGACAGACCACACGGTGGAGACCGGAGCGTCGATCTCTACAACGATGGCGGAGCAGCACTGGTTCGAATCCGTAGCGTGGTTGTGGAAACGCGCTACCGCGTCGGGGACCGTGGTAGCGCGTGATGGAATCGGATGTTTGAAAACCCCCTGCACGGCGGCGGGGTGGGTTATGCGGTGGGAATGGGAGGAGGTTTTAGGGGGATTGAGAGGCATTTTCCGGCAGACGATGAGTGGGTTTTTTTTCCCCTCCGGTGGCGGATTTATTTAGAGACGAGATAGAAGGCGGCGGCGGCGGCGATGGCAGCGTTTCACTTTTTTGCAATTTGGATTTTCGGTGAAGAAAACCGGAAGGAGTTTATGCGAAGTTCATGTGAGGGCAGGAGGCCAACTTGGATGTACGAAATGACCAAAATACCCTTGCTTTCTTTGTTTGAATTTTCTTTGTCGTTTACGAGAATTATATTGTAATATAATTTTCAATCATGACCAACTTTATTTATTTATTTATATAACAATATATATATTAAATTATAAGTTTAGTCACTTTTTAAATTTAAATTTAAATAAATCTTCAGAAGAATTTAAGAACGTCACATTTATTTTAATATTTTTATATTTTTAAAATTTTGCGTCATATTTTTAATAAATATACCTTATAATTATTAGAAATAAAATAAAAAAACTAATGGCATATTTTACATTTTTAAATTAAAAATATCAAATATACACTAAAAGTATTATTCCAATTTTGTTTCGTTCTTAAAAGTTAAAAAGTATATTAAAAAAAATATTCCGAAGCTATTTATTATTTACTACAAATAGTTCTTTCCATAAATGTATATTGTTATATATGTGAATATATTTTGAGTTCGATCGAACATTTGACATTTTAAATTAATATAATTATTTCAACAAATTAGAAATAATAGTTTTATAAAATGAAAATTATGTCACATTGTTAATTATTTTTTAAATGGATAATATGACAATATAGAGGTGCCTAGAAAATAATATATAGTTGGAAATAAAATATTGTTTGTTTGGTTTTTTTTATTTATAGGATTATATAATTGTGATTATTATTTAAAAAATAACATAAGAAGAAAGATAAATCCAATTATGACGTCAATAAATATTTTTTACTAATAATAGTATGGATAAAAGAAAGGGCAAAATAGTAATTTATGGGTGCACTAAAGGCTTGACAACTGGTAATCAGACGGTCAATTAGACAATCAAGTTGCTGAATAAAGCGCAAGCCCAAGGATAAGATCAACAAATTTGTAATTATTATTTTCAATCTTATTTATAATGTCATAATTAAAATATTTATGGCGGAAGAAATTATAATAATCTAAAAAAAAAAAAAAGTTATATATTGAATTTTCTATTTTTCTAAAAAATTAAATTAAATTTAAATTAAATATTTTTTAACCTAATTTAATTTTTATGATTGTGTCACGTAGTCCAAATCGTTCGAATTATCGAATAATATGAACATCCCTAAGATATATAATAAAACAATTTGTAAGAAAATAAAATTTAGGTATAATGTCCACGTGTTTGAATTAAAAATTTTAATATTTTTAATTTAAGAAAATAAAATATAATATATATCTATATCTTACCATGAGTATATTTATAAACATTTTAACTTCACATTAATACCCTTCAATTTTTAGATTTTTTTTTTTTTTTTATGGATATAATTTTGAAAACGTATTAAAAGTTATTAATTCAAGCTTTTAAAGTTGAAGGGCATTTTTGAAACACTTTTAAAATTTTAAGATATTGAATGGGTTGATAATAATTTTGATGGGGTTTGATTCTTATTGTCCTTCAAATAGATATTAAATTTAAAATCATGTGGTCCAAATTTTCTAAAGACGAAAATTGAAAGAAAATATTTAAAAATATGAAAATTTCGAAACAATAAATAATAATTTTTGAAGTTAGGAACCTAGGTTGAATCTTTGGAAGTCACCAATGGGCAATGACCCTTTTTGTGGTGGAAAGGACAATGAGAAATTCTAGACGATATGACGATTTTAAACTTAGGACATTACACATTATTAAAAAAATTTAATTAAATTGCATTGATTTTAGATCTTCTATAAATTTATGCATATGGTTCAGTACGACGATTGGACTACATACAAAGCACGAGCACGAGGAGAAAATATATGAATTATTATTTTTTACTAATTTATTTAAAAAATTCAACCGTTAAATTATATTATTTTGGGCTCTTTACTTTCAAAACGTTCATTTTGGTCATTATGTTGATCTCATAGACTTTGTATTAAAAAAAATTATATCTAAAAAAGACTAATAAAAAATACTATTAAACTCTAAAAAGTTTTATTAATACTCTTTAATTTTTAAAAATTTTTAAAAATATCTTTAATATTATATTTAAAAAATATACATAAAAATTTAAAAGTAATATTAACACTCGTTACTTTTATAAAAAAATAAATTAAAAAAATTATTATGTTTTTTAATTTTACATTTAAAATTTTTAAAGAAGTTTTAAGGCTATTAATGAATTTTTGAAAATTTCCGTCTATTTTTAAAATTCTCACCAAAATTGAGTGATATTTTAAAAATAAAATGTTACTCAGAAATGAATGATAAATGTATTTTTGAATATTATTTTAATTGAAGGATTTTTTTAAATTTTTTTTAAAGCGTATTTTAAAATAAAATACAAAATTAAAATGTATTTTTATTGTTTTAGCGTTAAATAAACAAAACAACGTCATGATCCTAGCATATTCAACGATCGGGCTTGCCATTTTGAGGGCCCGATGGTGCATGGACGACACGTCGTAATTCATTCGAAACTGGTTTCTATAGCGTCCAGATCCAATTAAATTGGAAGATATGTAGTTGGTCAAAATAAAAAAAAATAAAAAAATAAAAATAGAAAAAGAAAAGTAAATTAGATAAAAACACTAAAATAATCAAAATCTGAGAGTTGCAATTAAATTTCAATTTTTAGAAAAGTCGCACGGAAGAACGCGTGGAGAGGGGGACGAGACAACTTCATCGCTCTCTCTCTCATCGCCATTTCTTCGAAATTGATCAATCTGGCCTGTAGCTTCTTCGTTTTGGATCGATTTCTGCTGGTTTTTTCGTTCAATTGAAGCTCGGTTCGACGGTCGGAATGGATCAGGTTATGAACAAAGTAGGCTCTTATTGGTTCAACCAGAAGGCCAACAAGGAGATCGGCTCCATCGGCGATGATATTAATGTATTTCTACTTATCTCTCCTTTTTCTTTTCCTTTATTAATTGCTGTATGATTTCGTATGCGCTTTCCTTTGTTGTTTTTATTCGTTCTTTCGTTTTTTTTATATCGTGATTGAGGCTCTTATGATGTCGGATACGTAGAATCGTCCAGCGTCTGATATTCATTTCTTTCCTTAATTAACACCTAGAGCCTTAATTTTACAATTATTTGTAGTGGCAATTTTGATTCTGGTTTGGATTCTCGAGGAGAATTTTGGTTCATTGACCTAGGGTTGAGAAATTGAATTCGATAAGTTTCACACTTTTTTCCGGAATTATCGTATGAATTAGTCTCGTTAGTCAGATTTCCATCTTAGCTGGCGGAGCGAGCGCTCCAATTTTCACAGTTCTGTTCGGAAATTTGTTACCATTTATTAGATGGATAATTGTGTCTTACAAGTGGTTATTTGGAAAACGTGCAAGTTATGATGGTGGTCTCGTTTTCAGATAGGAAGCAGCATAAGCCTTCCGCTTCTTTTGGACATAATATTATATGGCTTGCAATTCCTATGCTTGAATCTCCTGGGAAAACATAGTTTTGCAATGTGATTTCAAATTCCAAATGATAGTGTTCTTAGCCTTTTGTTGAAGAGGTATTCGGTTTAATGAGAACTTTTTGGTGTGTCGTTCTGCCACGATTCTAGAACGATTGAGTTCCATATCGTATTATGTACTGGTTGGTTATTTTAATATTATGGGCTCAATGCCAGTTCCTTCGTCCAAGAAAAGGAGTTTCCTCTAGCTTTATTTTTTTTAAAAATTTATTCAGGTTGAATTGTTTATTTTGTGCGCGTACTACAGCAATTTATACTTTGCTCCCTTCCTTTGCACCCAATACTTTTTGCTTCATTATTTATTAATTCTTAATAAGCTTTATGTATCTTCCTTCACTCTTGCTATTCTATTATCAGTCATTGTCGACGAGTATTCAAGGAGGAACTAGCTGGTTGGTAAATAAAATAAAAGGTTAGTTTTTCTTTTTTGATTTATAGGTTCTGTTTATATTGTTAGTAATATTATCCCACGATGATAATGTTAATTCTCTCTCTCTCTCTCTCTGTTTTTCTTTATAAGTATGTAATTCTCTGAATATTGGATGATTTTTCCTTCAAGATATATTGGGACCTAATATGATCTTTGGAGATTGCAATGTTTATTTTCTAAAGTTGTGTGTAAATTTACGAGCTATATAATTTTGTATGCGGTTGCTATAACGATGGTAGAATAGTTGTCATGGTCCTCACTTGCTCAGGACTATACATTATCAGTATGCTTAATGGAGCTATAAATTGAAAGTGTTTATTAGTAGGTTACTTTGATCTATCTTTTCTGGTCTTCCTAGGAAAAATGCAAACGCCTTTGCCAGACCTGCTGAAGGAATATGACTTGGCAATGGGAATTTTTCCTCGCGATGCAACCAACTATGAGTTCAACGAGGAGACAGGAAAGCTGACTGTCTTTATACCAGAAATCTGTGAAGTTGGGTATAAAGACTCATCAGTCTTGCGTTTTTCCACCACTGTGACTGGATATCTGGAGAAAGGAAAGCTAGCTGACATAGAGGGAATGAAAACGAAGGTGATAATATGGGTAAAAGTGTCTTGTATTACTTCTGACGGACCGAAGCTCAACTTCACTGCTGGATTGAAGAAAACCAGGAAAAGAGAGGCGTACGAGGTCCTTAGAGATGGTGTAAGTGTTGATAAGTTTTAAAATGTGGGAGTTTTCGGTTGGGTCTTTATATACATTTATGTTAGATGGATTCTTGTTCTTGAATGTGTTACTGTAAGGCCGAGAATTTTTCTCAACCGAATGTTACGATTACGTGCTGTTTTCGTCTGTCTAAAAGTAGTACACAGAACCCTTTCTAGTCGAATGATATATAAGACGACTTAACCGATCTGCCTTTTATGCCCAACTTAATTGTACCTCTCAAAATGAGAGTGGCATCGACATCGGACATAACAGTTTTTCCATGCATATAAAGAGCCTGAACGGTAAGCAAATATTTCTCATTTCTCTCAACCCTTAAACTCATATCTGTAAATTTATTTTATTGGATGGCATCACTGATATTGGAATACAATATTATTGTAAGTGGTGACCTCTTTGTTTACTCCTGTTGTGAAAGTCTTTCCAGTGAGTAAACAAATGGGCGCAGCTTCTTCTAATTGTTGCTATGGTGGAGCTGTTGAAAGAAGGTTTTTGAAGCCTCGTAGGTGGACCAGCAAATCGCAGCAGCGGGCGCATGGAAAAGCACCCGTGGAATCCATCCCTTCATCAGCCCATTGTAGCCGTCCTGCTTCACGACACGCCCAAGTACGTACCCAATTGAACTGCTTGAAAACCTGTCACACCCACATACTCCCTGTTTGTTCAATAAAATCACAGAATTTATAGTTAGAGCTTTCTGTAGTTTAGAAAGGAGATCATTGCTCTGATAAAGAGCGAATTAGTGGTTTATAAATGTCATTTGCTCTTGATTAAGTCTTGATATTCAAGATTTAAATGAAATGTTAGAACTAAGAAGCTTTGGCATAGTGAAAGAAAGAGAGTCCTCTCGAGTTGAACAAGGAAGAGTGATTTACCTGGCATTGCAGCCGAGTTTTCACAACGTCTAATGGCGTTGTAAGAGCAGCAGCAAGAGACCCAGCTGCTGCTCCGGCTGTAGCATGAACAATCAGCCTCTCGTCGTTGTCACTTCCCGGTGAGATCTCCTTCAATCCCCTTTTTGCCGCTTCATAAGTGGCAAAATGGACAGCCGTGTACGGTGCATTCATCAGCACCGTGGTCCGATAAGATGCATAGAGCGCCCCAATTCCTTCCTCAACCAAAATTCTCCTCACGCAGTCTCCCACTCCTTTATAAGGACTGCTCTTCAACTGCAGCCTCTGTTTCACCACATCCATCGGCGTTATCACAGCGTCGCTCGCCACCGTTGCACACACCCCAGAAATGGCGTGTGCTAATGAGTTGTTAAGATTTCCAACTGAAAACCCCTCTTTGCAGAATTCATATACTGAGAAGTAGACGGCATGTGCAGGTCCTGCACCGAGACCCATTGCCCCAATTCCACTGTACAGCCCGGCCGGACCTTCCATCTTTAGAATCAAGCCGAGTGCTTGTCGGACTGTTGAAGATCCGCCGATGGCTTGTATGCGTGTCTTGAGAGTGTCCACTGGAAACATGGTCATGTGTTCGACAGACCCTGCAATTGACCCGGCGATCATGAACTGCCAGAAGTAGAGGCCGTCGTGGGTCGGTGGCGAAACGGAAATTTCGGGGTGGAAATCGACCATGGTGTGAAAGTTGCAGAGATTGAAATTGAGGTTAAGAGATGTTGGAATCAGAGGCTGCAATTTAACAAAAGGATTCGAGAGTGGAATTCTATCTCAATGGAATGAGATTGTCGCCTTGCACCATAGCTTTTGAGAGGTGATATGCTTGTCTCTTCTTTCTGCATATTTTTTTTTTAATTACAGAGTATCATTTAGAGGAGCTATCATAGAATTTTCTTTTAACTCCTTTTTCGAGTTCCATAAAATATCTACTAAGATACGGATCTCATCCATGTCGATTCATCTTCTTTCATCCATTTTGTTTGCGAATAATTCTGGGGTTTATGTCAGAAAAAGATAATGAGACATGGTCTTAGGTTCGATCTTGGTGCTAAACTGAGTCTTAGTTGTAACAGCTCAAGCCCACCGCTAGTAGATATTGTCCTCGACTTCCCCTCAAAGGGTTTTGAAACACGTCTGCTAGGGAGAGATTTTCACACCTTGATAAAGAATATTTCGTCCGACTCTCTAATTAATGTGGGATCTTACAATCCACCCCCTCTGTACCCAGCGTCCTCGCTGGCGTTCGTTCCCCTCTCCAACTGATGTGGGATCTCACAATCCACCCCTTTTGTAACAGATGTTGTCCTCTTTGGGTTTTACTTTTCAAGCTTTCTCTCATAAAACACGTTTGCGAGTAAGAGATTTTCACACCCTTGTGAAGAATGTGTTGTTTCCCTTCCCAACCAAATGTAGAATCTCACATTAGTTTTATCCTTTATCTAGAAAGAATAAAAAGACTTTAGTCATTTTGATCATATTGGGTCCATTTTTGGAGATTCTTTCTGGTAACCCAGTATTAGATTTTTGTTTCACATGGACATGAACGGTAGGTTTTATCTTCATTATCTTGTTCTTTAATTCAGCGTTTTGCAACTTCAAGATCCAAAAGCTTACTTTTTCTGTCTGCTTCTGCAGCATCCACACCTTTCCCTGATATAACAACCAAGACTCAAATCACTAACACTAAAATTTAGACATTTTTTCTTTCCAGGAAAGTTCTTAAGTTCAGAAGATTCTCGAGAACCGATAGGACACGAAACTTCACAGCGAGTCGAGTCAAATTGAAGCAGCATCTTTTAGTAATTTGGATTCCTTACTTAACTGTTATGGAAGGTTCTCTCTTTCCCTCCCAATGACAGTTTTGATTTCTCTCCTCTTACAGACTATGGTTCTTTCTTTCACATTGATGAGAGTTATGACATGGAGGACCGGAAAGATCGAGGAAAAACAAGAGACTTTTTCTCGAAACATGGACCAATGCCCTAATTTCTAAAGAAAAATAGCTAGGACAGGAAGGATCAAGGGGCCATTCCCTTGTAAGCGACTTAGTAAAAGTAATTTTTATTATTTGGCGAAATGGATTCTGGAATTTATCGGAGAAGATTGAAATAGAAGTCAATTTGACGATATCATTAGTCTTGGATGAATCTTCTTGAAAGGAAAGGGGTCGATCCAGAGAGATTTGGTAATTCTAGATGTTCTTCATTCACAGGGGAATCAACTCTACCCCTCCATTTCGGTGCCCCGCCTGACCTCTATCTTTTTCTGAATATTCAGAGACGAGCTCTTTCTTCTTTCAAATTCCTGTCCAAATTCCCTTGTGATCATGAGCTGGGACTCTACGTCTTGAAAGATCATCTTGGTGGGGTTGGCTATCGACCAGCTAAGAGCAACTCCAATCTTCGATAATCTTGTTCTTTTTTTTCACACCAGTTGACTTTTAACGGCAAATGGGTTATTGAGGAATTTCTCTCATTGATACGACAAACTTTTTTCACTCTGATTTATGCAATTTTTTTTGTTGATTAATTAAAGTTTCTTCAAATGGGTTTTTCCAAAAGTCGTTCTTTATTGTCATATCTTATCTCCTTAGCGTTCTTATTCATCATATTCTTATTTGCATAAGGTGAATTTCGGTAGAGATATGAACTTATAACCTTTTAATAATCAAAATAGTGAAGTTACAATAGATGCATGCAATCATATATCAATCATTAAACTTTGATGCATGATATAATAATAAGTTGAATAGCTAATAGCTCCCTCCCTAAATTAAGCTTTTGGCATTACATTCTTGTCCACTGTAATATCTGCAAATGAAATCAACAAGAAACAGACTAAATCCCACACCACTTCTCATCTTCATCTTCAACTGATAGGAAACCCCAAACAAGAACCAGACTTGATTGAAAAACTTCCACATCCCAAAACTCATCCCTTCTCGTATTATTATTATATATATGAACATTCTGTGTTTTCATGAACATGAACATTGTTGCAGAGAACAGAATGGTGCCTCATCTGAAGCTGCTACTCATGGACAGCGAGGAGGACAGGAATGGATCATATCCCACATCACTTGGATATCTCTGTACTCTCCACATGACTCTATGTCCTTGTACAGGCTCCCTAGTCCCTTCCCATTGCCTGCCATTTTCACCCATTTCTTAAAACCACTTAGAGAAACAGAGAGAAACAGAGAGAAACAGAGAGATTACCTTTAGGCTGAACGAGATGCCGTGAGTTCACCCTAAGAAGAAACACCTTAGTGGGTAAGAGGAATGAGCGTTTCAAACAATCCCATAATCTCCATCCCTTCATCTTCTTCTTCTTTTTCTTCTTCTTCTTCTTCTTCTTCTCTCTCTCTCTTTCTCTCTCTAGGATCAAAACCAGAGTTCATAAACAAAGAACACACAGACGGACGTTTTGAGTGAAATCATTGAATCTATAATGGTTGAATTCAATTTGGTAGAAACCCACGAAGGATTAGACACAAAAAACCATGGAGATGACGACCAAATACAGTGAAAGTGGTTAAAAATGGCACCAAATTAAGATGGAAAGATGAGGAACATTTTGGGTATTGAGGATCGAATGAAAACATTAAGATTAAATAGGAGTAAAGAGTTTGGATTTTGCTTTCCCCATCTATCCTTTCCACCTAGATTCTCTTCCAACAATATAGACAATTTGGGCTAATAAACTGTTGGTTGTCTTTTCTATCGTTTTTTCTATCTACGTCCATATATGTTCTTTTCATGTTTTTAATACTTGGGTTCTTTTGTATCTATAAGGAACGTATTTTAGATCATTTTCCTTCCCTTCACATGTTTGTCGTTTAACCTCAAAGTTAGTTTTAGAAGGTTGGAACTTAGTTCAGTTCGTGTTCGTTTTATTGACAAATAAGAATGTATTATTTTAGTGAATGATATAGAAGAGAGGATTAAAATGCAACAGTTGGGAAGATAGGAAGGAATGTTGTTGTTGCCGTCTGATCGTAAGGTAAGATTAATGTTAATCGTCTTATGTTCGTGTTTTGTTTAGTGGTGGTCGTAGGAATTCATCATGTGCTGCCCTAACTGCCATTGTTTTGACATCTTACCAAATTGAGAGCCCTTGGTTTTATCCATATTTTTGTGATGGGACTTGGATCAAATGGAATTTGTGGATTGGAATATGAATTTTGAGATTTAGTGAACTCAAAGTCAACTTCAATCCCATGGAATGGCAATGGGAACCCCACTTTGAGGATTTTGAGATAACTTCGGGCTTATGTCGCATGTTTAGCTTAAGTTATACTTTAATATTATGAATCGATGAATTGAATGATTGAAAAATGTAATGACTTGATTTTTAATACTACGAATTACAAGTCACCACATACACTCAAAGGTAAAAAAGGGTGGTGAATTTTTCTTTTTTAAGACGGGAGACTTCAATACTGACATAAAAGGTAATATTCGCTGAGTCAAATCAAAATGGTTTACTAAAGATACATAAGTTTCGAGAAGTTGCAGTGAAAATAATAATAAAATGACAAGAAAGAAGATGACTCGATCTAAAGGCATCCCCTGTAATTGCACGACTCCACACTGTCATCAATAGTGGTCTACACTCCATCTGAAAGAATAACATGGGATGAGTATAAAATACTTAGTATGTAACCTACTTGTAGGCTCTTGTCAAACTTAATCATATGCATAGAAACTTAAGTTGTGTTTATAACTATTTTTAACTGATCGCTCAAACTATATGAATGGATGAAGTTTCTTTTTACATTTTGATGAACAAAGTGGTCTTTGTTCCCGTCACCATTTATCTCGAGAATTTTTTTCTTCCCACTCCCTCCGTTCTCGGCCTAATAAGAATGAGTCCCTTCAAGATTTCGTCCCTGCAAGAAGAATGGACATTTCTACTATTAGTAAAGTATAAGTGGGTAAACCATATCTATCTCTTGAAAGATTTGATCACAATGAGTACTAATCAAGAGAAAAGATTGATCAATTATTTCCTTCCAAGTTCACCTTTTTTTCATAATTCAATGCATTGAAAGCTAGCTTGGTTTCTACCATCGAGCAAGGAAACCCCACATCCTTCGCCACGATTAGACCTTTTTATTAGACTTTCTTTCCATCACATCCGCATCGATAAGAGTTGATGACTCAAACAACATGAATAGAATTCCAACCTAATTTTCTGTTTTCGCATGAGTTCGATTGAGTTGTTAGGTCAAAGAATCCTACTTGTCTGTCATACATCACAATACATTATTAATATTAGTTACAAACTTAAATATTCTTAATAATTTTAAAAACAAGATCGATTAGCATTTCTATTTTCGAGTTAGTTAGTTGAATTGATCTAATAGAAAAATTCTATGAATGGAAACAAATTTTCAATTTCCTAAAAATTTATTTCAACCTTTATGATTTAGAATAGATAATTTAGATTGGTCGAGTTTTTAAATCATATGAATGGCCCTGCACAAGACATCGAGATGTCCCTTTATTTATTATGTACTCTGTTTTAAAAAAGAAGAGTACTAAGCCCAAACAATCAAAACAACTTAAATTTACATGAAACAGAGGCCTATGAACCAAAAACAACACAGAACTAAAAAGTATCATTCATGGATGATGGAGTGAATCAGAATTGCAGCTTCATCTGTTGTGGTCACTGCATCACCTGTTTAGTTCATGACAATTTCAAATTTTCATTACTATATGGAATTCAATGAATTCAAATTTTCTGTTCTATGAAAATACCCACCTTGAAGTGAAGCAGGCAAGTGGGAGACAATGTTGTCTATAATACCTCCTCCGGCGCCGCCATTTCCGCCGTCGCTCTTTTCTTCAACCGACTCAGAACCGCCGCTTTTATCCCTTTCCTCTTCCCCACCATCTTCATTTCCCTCTGCAGACGCCATGTTTGCAATAAAATTCTTCAGAAACCCACTTTTCTTTCCTTCTTCTTCTTTCTCTGTCTTTTCTTCACTTGCCTCTGCAGAGACCATGCTGGAGATGAAATTCTTCAGAAACCTACTTTCTTTTTCTTCATCTTCTTCTTTCTTTTCTTCACCTCCCTCGGCAGACACCATGTTAGAAATGAAATTCCTCAGAAACCCACTTGACTTCTCCTTTTCTTCTTCTTCTTCTTCTTCTTCACCTCCTCGTTGTTGAATGGGTTTCTGAGGATGTTCCTCTGCAGCTCCACCTTCCATGGTTTCCAGATTTCCAGTTTCAGTTAAGGTTTCGATTAGATATCTATCGATGAAATCATCGAACATTCTTCTCTTGTCTGCATAAGCAGAAACTTGCAGAGGAATGGACGAGCGTCATTCCAAGCAATGATTAGAAAAAAAAGAGGCTTTTTTCAGGTTACACGTATGTTGTTGGAAACTTTGTTTTTGTCGAATGAAAAATCAACACGTGGAATATTTAAAAATATTTAAATGGAAGGTCGGTTGGAGATTTTCGATGCCTAAAAAAAATTAAAAATGATTTATTTGATACAAAAATTAAAAATTTAAGTACGTTTCCAAGACCATTTACCTCAACCTGCCTCACCGGTTTGTTCCACGGGTCATCATCAATAATCAAGCTCTTGAGGTCGATCAGCTGCAATTCGAGCTAGTTTGTTCGTTGTTCTTTGCCTTGTGATTCCCTGAAATGAAGCTGCTTTGTTTAGTCTGAATCAGAACTACCAAGACTTCATGGCCTACATATGCGAAGCCTGCAAAGGAAGTACTGCACCAGAAGCTTGCAGGCCTACAATGGCTTGGCAATACCTGGAAAATAGCAATGCTGGCAGTCAAGACTGATTTAGAACTCCAACAAGAAACTCAACATTTTAAACGCTGGCAAGGAAGGATCTTAAGATCAAACTGCCATTAAATTAGATACTAGAGACATGGAGGAGTTTCTAATTTGTAATAACAGTACTAGAAGATAATGATAGGATGATGCTAACATTAGTTCATGAGCTGATTGTAATGTTGCCTTCGCTCAGACAGTATAAAAGTTGGGAACTTCTTATCAGCTATTAATGCTATAAAACATAAAACAGATCAAGGGAAAGAATAGAACCTGATAGGAGTAAGTTAGAAACCACTAATCTCCACAATGATAGATATGATATTGTCCACTTTGAGCATAAACTCTCAAACCAATGGAAATGTATTCTTTACTTATAAACTCATCATCATCCCCTTAATTAACAAATGTGGAACTCTCTTTCAACAATCTTTTCCTCGAACAAAGTACATCATATAGTCTCCTTTGAGGTCTATGGAGCCCACGAATAGCCTCCCCTTAGTAGAAGCTCGACTCCTCTAGAGCCCTCGAACAAAGTACACAATTTGTTCAACACTTGAGTCACTTTTGACTACACTTTCAAGACTCACAACTTCTTTGTTCGAAACTTGAGAATTCTACATGACTAAGTTAAGGGTATGGCTCTTATACCGTGTTAGAAACCACGAACCCTTCACAATGGTATGATATTATCCACTTGCTTATGGAGATTGAATCTGATATTATGATTGGCAGGTGATGTCTAGATCTTGTACTTAATGCTTTCTGGAGGCCATGGTTTCTGGTGTTCCTGTCCAAATTCTATTCTGAACAATGCTCATATATTTGCTGATTGTTATACAAATGAGTATTACAATCATACTATATTGCTTCGGAACCACAACACAAAACTCCATATAACAACATCCTAGGATCGTCATATTTTCATTGTACGACCCATAGTGATATTACAATCATTTTCAGTGACTAATATGAGCAGACTATAATAGATCTTATAATTTAAACTGCCATACAGATGAGTGGAGTGGAGACAGAGTCAGTTGCTTCCTTGAGAATCAAATATCCATGATAATGCATTTACAATTTGCAAGACTAGGCGCCTAACATAGACGGGCATTCATTTCTTCAATAATCATCAAGGACTAAGGAGATGTGATTTACAATATGTTATCACAAACGACAGTACTTTAGAGATTAGTCCTTTAAACATACATATACAACAAAATAAACATTCGATTTTAATACCATGAGATAAAGAAAGAAGAAGGAACAAGCTATAGTGAGCTGCTAATTCACAATGTTATGGATGTCTGGTACTATGGGGAATTAATCATATTCCAAATGCCATTGCATATATCAAAAGAAGATATATTAGTCGGGTCGAATTCAAACTCTTGCACAACCCGTTTATTTCTGTCCACAATATCTGTAGTTGATCAACGTTAAGGTAAAGAAATCGCAATAAGGAAACAGAAAAGAGTACAAATTCAGATGAAGGATACGGCCAGAAATTTTAGACTGATCGTCCATGTTTGGTATTATATCAGTGACCGAAGCATACATTGAAAGCTTCCTCCTGCAAGAAAAAAATAAAATTTGAATCAATTCAAAACACGAGAATTGTCAGGTTAATGTTATCAAAAGATTAATGAGAATTGAGTTGTAAGAGATCTTTGATGGCCACCTAGTTTATAAGTTCATGGTTAAAACGAATACGATAATTGCAACTACTACAAATTCAATTCTGGAATGAACTACAGTTCCAAATGTGAAGGACAGTGAATCCAGCACACCCGTTGGGAGATCCCACATCGGTATCGGTTGGGGAGGAGCATGAAACATTTCTTATAAGGGTGTGTAGAAACCTCTCCCTAGCAGATGTGTTTTAAAAACTTTGAGGAGAAGTCCAAAGAGGACAATATCTACTAGTAGTGGGCTTGGGCTGTTACACCCCTCCACAATGTTATTTTGTCTACTTTGGCGTATCCTCTCATTGGTTTCACCTAAAAAATATCGTACCAAGGAAGATAATTCTCCTCGCTTATATTCCATAAATATATCCCTTTCCTCTTTAATGTGGTAACATATTAGTCCATTCCACCTCATTTTAAATAATGACTTTGACAACTATTTGTACTTGGTAGTGTTGTTTACTAATCATTGTTACCTCTGTTTCTTCTCTCATTCATCTCTTGGCAAATTTCAAATACCTTACAGAAAAACTCTCCATTTTCAACACAGGACAAAGATTCCATAGCTTTAAGATCTGAAGAGGTTGGCATTATCGACATCATGAATCAAATATTAGACTATAAAACGTTCATTACTTCAAAAAATTAAGCAGCCATCTTCATAGGAGTGCCTACCTTGTTAACTTTTCTAACCATAAGCTATCAATAGGAAGAACAAAGGTGCCAATAACCTATAATTTATGTGCATAAAAGGTAAACCTTCTCAACTTCCAAGTTCCAACTAAAAATACATTAAAAAAGATGTGTTTGTCAGATAATACTTGATACTGCACAATGCTGAAATAGATACAAAATTCACAGGATTAGTTAATTGCTACCAAATGAAGTCACAATTACAGATGACAAAGCAACTTCAAAACAGAAAAGAAACTCACTGCGTCCTAAGTTCTTGTTGCTCAAGTTTCTTCATTGCCTGCTTCCTTTCTTGAACAGAAATCCTTTGGCGGTCTAGATCATTAATCTCACTGGTGATAATTGTGTTGACGAAAAGCGGGTGCATCATACATACATGTGACAGGAAAATACATTAGGAACAAACAATCATATGAATAGCTTAACAATAAAAGTTAATTTTACACTTATCTAATTTCCTCCATTAGCAAATTCCCTTTGCCAAGTTCCTCTCCGAGCTCCTTTTCGAGAATATCGATTTCATCATCTGCAACAGTGCTCGCTTTCGCCTCCTCTGTTTTCTGCCGGCATGCCTCGATTTTCTTCTCATAATCTGCAAAAGACCTAGAATTTATAACCTCGAAATGATTTGAAATACAACCTTTATTTAGAGAGAGAGAGAGAGTAGACCTTGAACTGAGCTTTGAACATTACTGAAATCATCGAAGCAAGAAGATTGAAGCGTCTTGAAATGTTCAAGACATTGATTCAAGGTTTGAACATCATTTTGGTCGTTCAAGAGCGCTACCAGATCGTCGCCATAAGATAAAATCTCCTCGATGTTGAACTTTCCGGCGAAATCTGCCATTCCTGTTAATTGAACAACAAATCGACAACGAGGTTCCTGGAAGTAGGGGAAATTTCAGGGGAGAGAAGAAGAGTAAAGTGACGATAGTAAATTTTGAATTCAGGAGTCAGTGGGGAAGCCTTTTTCGGGCGATCTTCATTCCTAGGGCTCCAACTCAGAAAAATCAATTTTGTTTTGGCGCCAAAAATCAATGTATTTTATTTAAATATGGCTAAATTAATAAAATCACCGATAAATTTTATATCAACTTTAAAAATACCTTTAAACTAAATAATAAAAATAAAAAAAAAAATCTTTATTAAAAAAAGTTTTTAAGAAAATTCTTGTGCATTCATTCATTATAAATTATTTCCAAACATTTTAATTTTACTTTTCAAAGTGCATGAACATTTTTTTAAACACTATAACCGGAAAAGTATTTTAAAATAAATAAAATTAAATAGACTATATATATATTTTTTATTTTTTAGTTATGAGAGAGAGCTAATATCGATTTATAATATGAAAAAGCAAAACGTATGTATTCTAACAATAGATTAGCAAAGCACAAATTGTCAATATGTCCGAGTGGTTAAGGAGACAGACTCGAAATCTGTTGGGCTTTGCCTGCGCAGGTTCGAATCCTGCTGTTGACGACTTTTTGGATTTTTTTTTTTTTAAATTCAAATTCAATCCAATTTTATTTATTTTTATTTATTTTGCCAACTAAATGAACTTTGTAATTTGTTGTTATTATTATCTAAGTTAAAAGCTAACTTTTCATATTAATTTAATTAATAAAAATTACTAAAAAAAACCTCAAAGTATTAGGTCTTCAAACATAAAACTGACTTTGAAAAAGATAAAGATATAATTTGCATGGGAACATTTACCATCAATCCAGTAGGAACATAATGACCGCTCGAGTTCTTGATTATAAAGATATCCTACACAATTAAATTGGCTACCACTACAATAACTGCTCGAGTTCTTGAGGTCGGAGAGGGGCACATCCGAGTGCTAGGTCAATTTTGTGCCAGTTGAAGACCAACTTTGAGATGCATATAATTGAAAGAGAGCATCACCTCATCTCATTTTCAATAGTCAATTCGAGAGGCAAATCCAATTAAGAGGTTATTGGTCTTGATACAATTCACGATACATGATTAGAATGTTGGTTTCAGCTCCCGAAAGGAAATTAATCGAACGAGAATTAGTAGTAGTATTACTTGCTAACAATCTCTCGCTACCAACTCAAAATAAAAAATTAAGAAAATATAATGTCATAAACACAAAATTTAAACATTTAATCACGCAAATACCTTATAATAAAAAACATTCAAAATATTTGAATGTGAGGCTATCATTTATTTCTATTACCATAGGTAATTTAATCGCTAAAAATCTTCTTCGATCTCTTTCATGTTACCGTGAAATATATCAATTATTACTTTCGACCTTTATAAATGGTGGATCCCTTCGTAGAATAGTTTCTAACGAAGAACATAGTTTCAAATCGTTCACACCGTAAAATTCATGTCTCATCTCAGAAACTTCCGTTCAAACTATGCATTCATTCTACAACATGAAACCGATCTAATTCTAGAGCCACTATAATTAATGATTGTTTTTATACGAAGACGAGATACCTGACATTTCACGACCGTAAATGGATTGTCGAAAAAAGCAAGATTTTTGCACAATGCACAATTTAAATTTGAAACTTTCAAATAAGACTAGATTTACCGATGAAAAACATGTGAATACTTAATTTATAAAATGTCGGGCAAAAAAACATTAAAAAAAAAAGGAAAATTTTATATATCTTCCTTTGTCAATAAAAAAAAATAGTAATGATTATATAAACTCAAAGAATAAAATAATATATCATCAGATGATGTCTCATATATTGAATAAATCGATGTATATATAATATTAGAAATTTTCTCAAGGGCCATATTTTCAAAGGACGTCTATATGGGACTATTTAGTCGAATCTACGGGTGTATATGGGTTGGGGTGGAAAAATATTTAGGATCAACTCGAAATTTTGGGTTGATGATCCGAGTAATTTGAATAAAGTTCACAACCTAACCCTCTATTTTCGGGTTGGGTTAGGTTGAGTTTTTTTTTTTTTTTAATTATTTAAAACATCATACTGATCTACTATATAAGTTACGTTAATAAATAAAATCTCACTAGTTGACTCTTCCTCGTAAACAGCTAGTTACTAGTTGCTGGATGGGACTTTACCCGGCCCTTCAACAAGCTTATCTTGTCCTTCATGATGTCTCTGTTATGCTTATGTCTCAACATGTCTTCAATGCCCACTTTGTGTGGTGGTGTGTTGGATGATGCATCGTCCTCCTCGATCGCATCATGGCATTCTTCTATGTTGGCCAGATGGACGTCTCTTGAGGGACGCCCCTTTGCTTGTCATGGCGTGAGGGTCATAACCTACTCTCTTCATACTATGTTTGTGACATTCTCCTTCACTTAACTTAGTCATCATCGTCGATGACTTACTCGAATCACAATCATATCATAATCGTCCTCCTCGATTGCATCATGGCATTCTTCTATGTTGGCCCGCATATGGCTGGATGGGCGTCTCTTGAGGGACGCCCCTTTGCTTGTCATGGCGTGAGGGTCACAACCTACTCTCTTCACACTATGGTTGTGACATTCTCCTCCACTTAACTTAGTCTTTGCTTGTCATGGCATGAGGGTCACAACCTGCTTTCTTCATACTATGGTTGTGACATTCTCCTCCACTTAACTTAGCCATCGTCCTCGATGACTTACTCGAGTTACAATCATATTGCAGATTGTGACATTGTCTTTAGCCTAACGGCCTTATCTTATCTGGCCGTTTCAAACTACCTTTCCTTCTTTTAAGGCTTACTCTCCTACATTCAACCTTCATACTTCTTTTTTCGAAAAAATAATGGAGAATTTTTTATTCCCATTTCCTTTGTAGGTTAATTAAATAATTTTAATATGTTTGAGTGATCAAGTAGACAGACTTGAAATCTATTATGCTTTATCTACCCATTGACGAAATTTTTCCAAACTTTAACGAACAAAAATGAGTACATGAATAAGAATTAGGGTTTAGTATAAAAATTTATATTAACTATAGATCAAATTAAGAATTCAAACTAAATTATATGTGTCTTTTGCTTTGCTTTACAGAAGATTTGGATCCAACCCTACGGTTGCTATCCCTCACCGGACTTCTCACTCCACACAACCGATGGTGGTGCTTTATCCGCCATGGAAACAACATGTCTAGCCCACAACCCTTCGGCGGTGAAAATGGCCTCCCTCCCACCCTCTGCGGCGAGAAAGCGTGGCGGTTCAACACCGATGAGGCTGCTAATGCCGTTGCATCCGGTAGAAACCGCTCGATCATGAAATTCGACGACCGCTTGTAACTCACATTCTTTCCTTCTTCTTCTTCTTCTTCCTTCTCTCTATATAAATTCAGCTCGTTTAGCTTCAAATCCTTCTCGGCCTTCTCGACTATGTCGATGGCCTCCGACAACGAGAACACATCCACGACATCGGACAAGACATAATCACTCTCACTCAAATTGTCGTCACTCTCACTATGTCGAGTGTTTTCTTCTGAAAATTCGAAACTTGGAATCAAATCATATAAACTAAATTTCCAATTCAAAACAATTTAAAAAAATTTCATAAACCCTACTTGTTTGAATCGGTGGTCGCCACCATCGAGGCGGAAGTGTAGGACGAGGAGTAGTAGCGGAGCTGTCGTAAACGACGTCGTGACATCTCTCGACATAGTCCTTGGGCTTGCCAGGAGCTTGCTCCCAACAGAAAGGAACTCGGTCGCTGGTTGTGGAGCCGGAGATACTCAAGCGACCGATACCAACATTGGAGGCGGCGGGACGGCGGGTGGTCAAAAGGGGAGCGTTAAAGTTGAGTTTCCGAGCAATATGGTGGTGGCCGTAGCTCCGGCGTTGGTCGTGGTCGTGGTCGTGTTCCATGAGATGGGTTGAAAAATGAATGGAAATGGGATTTGGTTGTGTTTGGAGATAAGATTAAAAGGGAAGTTAGGGAAGTTAGTTGAAAAATGAGGAGTTGAAACAGCTGGAGAATTATGGACATCTCGTGTGTTTCATTAAAGCCTAAATTTTTATTTATTTATTTATTTTTTAATTTTTTTAAAATTATTTATTTAATTTCTGGCAGATATATTTGTCACAAGACACAGTGGGATGAAGCTTTAATTAACTTATCAACTTCCATCAGATTCTCTGCTTCATTTGGAATTTACTGATATTTTTAGCTTACACGTGTCAACCATCCAGAATATTTGTGGAATAAAAAGTAATTTACTAAAAAAAATTAATTTTTCTTTTTTATTCAGAATTATGGGTCATTTGCTTATAGTATGCTCCGATATTTAAATCTCGAACTCGTACTCAATGAAAATAGAAAGACAACAAAAAATGAACGGTGGATCACCATTGAGCCTGGGCTCGAAGGGGATGGATTTTGAGACCTCAGTTAAAGAAGGAAGGATAAGAAAATCTCTCCTTAACGGACCCGTTTTAAAAATCTTAAAAATAGGCTCCTCAAAAAAACGGCGGCTATCAAAAAAATTAGAAAATGTTACGAATCTCGAGCCATGTGGCTTCCAGCCCGTTCTAACAATACACTTTTCAAACGAGTATTAGATAAGTTTCTAAATTACTTTTAATTTTTTTTAATATATTTTAATAATATTAGGTTCAAATTTGTACATAACGTAGGGCCCAAACCTTGTTTCGGCCCAGTCATAGGTCCATGATCAGCCCAATTTAGAATCAGGGTGGCTCTAAACTTGGGCCGAGCAGATCAAATGGAGCATAATTGAATTGACTTTTCTACCCTTTTTCTCGTCTTTTTTGTGCGTCATATATAATTAATTATCTCTATTTTTGTTATTTTGATTTATTTTTATAACATATTCTAGGCTAAATTAATAAAATTATTATTTAAAAAATATTTTAAAACTAAATTTTATATAATAAATGCATTAATTAATAAAACTGAACTTATCCATTTTCATTTTCAATGCTTTATGAGAATATAAATATAATTAATTAATAAAAACCAATCAAAATCATTTATTATTTTTTTTTGGGGAAAATCTTTGGTTAATTTGACTGCCAATTCATCTTTTTATTTTCTTTTATTATATCATATTATATACGCGAATTCACATGGGAGTGATTGATTGAATAAAAACTCATGGGATTAAGTCAAATCACATATTTATTTTAAAATATGTGAAAGTTGAATAAAAATATACCTTAAATTAATTAGATTTTGTCGATGTTTGACTAAGTTTATAAATGTAGAATAAATTCTACGCTTGAAAATTAAATTAAACTTTAGGGACAATCATTTATTCTACTTATATGTCGATCGTAATTATTTTAATGGTTGGAATAATACCACTGGGGCTAGTAGGCTAAATAATTGAAGTGTTTGAATTGCACCTTATGTATCGGAAAATGATCTATGGAATGTGTCTAGTCTTTTGATTCAAAATATGTCTTGACGTCATCTTAAGTTAAGAGGTATTATCAGCCATCACAACTCATTTGGTCATGCCATCGAGAACGAGTCCACATGTTGTTCATCTCTTTGTGACATTTTGAACATCTATTCATTCGTGGTGTGGGTTGGTTGTTTCGACGTTAGATTTGTGGGATTATCGTCGCCGGAGAACTCTCGAACTCACTCTCTCCTCTTGTTATCTCTCTGTGTTTCTCCTCTTTTCCTTGTAGGTGTTTTGTGACGAGTGGTTGAAGTTTGTGGAGTTCATTGGCATGCCATGGAGGTTGGGAGAGCGTGTGCCCGAGTGATGTGCGAGAATTCTAACGCTCACTGAAATTCTCAAGACATTTATACTTTACTAAGACACTTATCTAACGTTTGTGTCGATAGTAAAATGTCTCAAACGTCTTAACGTTAACTATTCATTTACACACAAGGGCTTTAAAGTGATCTCTAAACTGAACGTAAAAGTCATTTTTCATCGAACTACAAAAGGTCCAGAGGACACTAAGAAACTCTTAATCGAGTTGATACCGAGCTCGATTTTTTTTCTTCTTTTTGCATATATAAAAGTATGGATAAGTTAATTAAAATTTCAATCAATGCCAAAAGCCTAAAAAAAAAAAAACAAAAAAACAATGGAATGAGGTAGAATAAGACAACCACTGCCTTTGACTGAGAATTAATAAAATGTATTTTTGTCGTGTCGTTTTCTATTCCTCCAACCCATGCATACGTAGTGATTGGGACAACTCCATTATAAATTATTAAATTTTAAATATACCAAAACTAGGCCCTTAAATTGGTCAAAATAATTAATTATATAATTTTATGCATAAATTTGTCATAAACCCTTCCCTTGCTTCACATTGGTCAAAGATATCAATATAGATAAACATGTTAATTAAAAATTTGAAAATATCTTGTCTTCTTTATATAATAATTAATGTTAATTAATTACGACATAATTTTTAATGGTATACTACTCGGTTTCTCCCCTTCAAATTGGAGAAAATAAGGTTATGGGTGTTTGGACCAACTCGGACTACTCAACCCTAAACAATAAAGGTTAGGTTGGGTTGGGTTATATATATATATAGTTTCGGTTGGATTGAGTTTTTGAAAAATTAAAAATTTGGGTCGATTCGTGGGCTGAAAGGGTTACAACTGAATCCAGTCGTACCCTACTGTTAAAATTATTATAAATATTAATAATATTTGATATTATAATCGCTATTAGTGATGCATTGTGACTTATGATACAAGGTGTATGACAAATAACTATGATTTTTTAAAATATTTTTTTTAAAAAAAGAACAACCCCAACTTAAAGTGGGAGAGAGATTTGGGTTGGGTTGTAAACCCTAGTTAGGACTATTCATGTCACCAATTCAACTAACCCAAAATGTAGGTTAGTTCCAAAGATATGGTCATACACCTCCGTATTGACCCAATATGAAATGGTAAAAGTCTATCTAGAATGAAAGCATGTAAAACGGGTTTGAAACAGGCACGCAACCATAGGCAATACACCTCGGACAAGCATGACCACGACATCCTCCCCCACTCAATTGGTTGACGTTCTTGTCAATCGACTCGGACAAAGACTGGGACATCTATCATGTGACCATAGACAACGTGCTTTGGACAAGCATGACTATAACATCATCCAACCTATATATACACTTAACGTGAATGACCAAATATAGGATCATTTCCCTAAAAAAATAATTATTAAAGGGAAGTGGTATACAAAATTTTGTCCAAATAAATTATTAAAAGTCTTTTTTTTTACCATTTAAAATTCATTTCTAAAATTAAATATATATAGGAGCTAAAGGAATATGGTAATGATTTGTTTATTTACCTGTCACACACACACATAAAATAATAAAATGAATTTTAAAAAAAGATACGGCATCGTATAATTGGCAATAAAATATTATTGATGGAAATACCACCCACCTACCAATAATATATTATATATATAATATAATAGAGAGACAAACATGGTATGGTATGGTTGGACATGTATGATGCATATGTGCACATGCATGGTGCATATATAAATAAATAAATATATATATATAATAAATGACGAAAAAGGACAGACATACTCATTCTCAAATTATGGGTTAGATCCGCATAAATAGGCACTTCGCATTCTAATGCAAAATTTAAATTATATATATACTTTTAAAATTAAATAATAATAATAATAAAAAAAAAAAAAACAGACAGAGCCATGTTTTAGCGTTGACCTAACAGGATAAGGCATCGGGAGTGAGTGAATCTTTCTGACTGTGTGTTTTTTATTTTTATTTTTTATTTTTTTGATTTTTTTGGATGGGATTTTGATGTTCAACATGTGGGAACTTATCATGGAACCTCTCGTCTTGTCGTGTAAGAATTGAAATTAACAATATTTAAGGATATTTGGGAATCTCTAGGTGAAGGGTTCGAGAAAATGAAAGATGGATGGACTAATTAATTACCTACTAAAGCGAGTAATTGTTGAGATTTTCAAGATATAATAGAGGTGAGTGGTTGTTTGATCTTGTGAATCTCGTGATTGTTCGAAGAACGTTCATGAGATTTTTGATCGATTGAGACTTTGTATGCACGAGAGAGTTATAGGTACAACATACGAATCAAACTCTTTTAAGAACGACCACTATTGGAAGAAGTTTTTGTACTTTAGGTCAAAAACATGTCTAATTATGATTTTTGATCGATTGAGACTTTGTATGCACGAGAGAGTTATAGGTACAACATACGAATCAAACTCTTTTAAGAACGACCACTATTGGAAGAAGTTTTTGTACTTTAGGTCAAAAACATGTCTAATCATGATTTTTTAGATAGATGAGACATTGAAAACCACCATTGTTGTTGGTATAAGTAAAGCAATTAATTCTCTTAAATATGTGCTACTATGAGACCAACGTCGAGAAGCTAGGTGATGTTATGTTTTGGTAGAAGAATGATTGATATCTGGCTTATCGAACGTTGTTTGTCGCATGTGTTTCTATTATCGACATGAACCTCATTAATGGGTCTCATTTTGTGTCTAAGTCTCGATCTAGATTATTTAAGGAGAGTAAATATTGAACATGATGTATCTTTCATCTCATGTCTTTGATCCCTCTACTAACTATTTTGTTGGACACTGACTAGACCTGAAATCATATGAAAGAAGTGTATGGGTCTTGATCACGGTGTTGAAGTTGAGAATATTTGTTAAAACCACTCGATCTAAAGAGTGGTGAGAGTTATTTATTTATAATCATTTACATAATCAAATAAATTATAAAGGAAATGGAAAGAACAATAGATAGATGCACAATATTAGCCTATTATCAAAGGTCAAGTATGATTGATACACGTGGTAAACCGTAATGGAAGGCTAAATATCCTCAAGAATACAAGATATTAGCCTATAATCAAGGGTCAAATATGATATAAACCGTAATAGAAATCTAAATATCATCATAAGTATCAATCTGAAGCTAGTGAATCGGCCTGAAATATATAAAACTTCCTTAAAACGTGTTATTCTATATTTATATGGGCTCAAAATCCTCGAGTAACGTAATTGGTTCATCTATCCCTTCACCTAGAATCCTACTAGAGGGTGAAGAGTTATTCTTTGTCCCAACGATTTGTATAAGTTGTATAAGCGTATATAATCAATTGCTCACTAACTTTTACTTTGGTTTATTTGTCTCGAAACCAAACCAGATCCATCTATAAGAAACAACAATTAATTGTCGGGATGAAATAACTCATTATCTGTTTGGAGACAAACATGTTACAAATGACATGACAACCTAAGAAAACACAAATGGCACTAAATGAGTTCCTCAACAACAAAAATAGGGTGCAATGGCTCAAGACTCTCGTGAATTTAAAGCCACAAAAAGGCCTCCATCAAGCTAGCTAAGCTACACATGAAAGACAGCAAAATCATGAACCAATGCACGTGGAAGGAATGAAAACACCAAACCCAACTCTTCTTTCCCATTCTTTTCTCAAAAAACCTTTCACCTAAAAGCACACCTTTTCTAAACGTTACATTATATCCCGCTTTCCTTCTATTTGATTTACGATACTGTTTACTTTTTAAAACATTATTCAAATAGCGATTACGCGACATCATACCAATTCAAACATAGTTCAGTCAATAAAACACTAACTATATTCAAATGTCTAACGTCTGGTTCATATCTTTAACCTAGTTGAGTTTTTTTTTTTTATAAATATTTTCAAAATTATTAAGGTCATTTCTTCGAAAATATTAATTTAATTACCTAATTACAATCGTGACCACAAAATAGGGATTTTTTTTTAAAAAAAAATAAGCTTAAATAAATGCAAATATAAAATTGGTATGGGAAAACATTATTCATTTTTTTTATATATATATTTGGAGACATACCAAAAGGACAAATGTAATGCCTTGATTTTCTTTTTCAAAATTATTATTGATTTATGATAATAATAAGTTAATTAAAAAAGATGCTTTGGAATTATTGTAACACAAAACATATATTATATTGGAATTCAACTCGAAAAATATAAAATATGGATGGATTCACATGAGCCATGTACCATGCGCCCACATGCATGATAATGGCATGCATGCTCATAATTATTATTATTTTTTTTTTAATTTTCCCTGAATTTCCTTTAATTTCTTCAAAATTCAAATTAACCTAATTATTTTTATTTATTAATAATAAAAATAAATTTTTTAACCGTCCCAACATATCTAGAGACCAGACACGAGTCTTCTGTCTTCTCCATGAAGATCTGTCTCTTTAACCAGCTAGGGTTTCTCTCTCCTCGTTTCTCTCTCTTAAGTGGGTTAATAGATCCATATCTCTACACCCAAACTTTCTCTCTCTCTCTCTCTCTCAATTATGGAAGCAGGAAGCGATGGTGGTGGTGCGGCGGCGGCGGCGGCGGAGGTGGCGGCGGAATGTTCAAACTCGGAAAGCGATTTGGGAAATGAAGGGAGCTCAAACAACAGCACAATAGAAGAGAATGATCAACAAAAGAAGCCGAGTGTGAGGCCGTATGTTCGATCCAAACTCCCTAGACTCCGGTGGACATCCGATCTCCACTCCCGTTTTGTTCATGCCGTTGAAAGACTCGGCGGTCAAGAAAGTAATTATCTTTTTAAACGATTAGATTCGAGTTATAATTCGAGTGGAGAATCGAACAATCGATTTGAATTGAATTTTGTGTTTGATTTTGTTGTGTAGATGCTACGCCTAAGTTGGTTCTTCAGCTAATGAATATCAAAGGATTGAACATAGCTCATGTCAAGAGCCATCTTCAGGTTTGTTAATCTCTCTCTTTATGTAAGAAATTTATTGAATAATTTGGATGTTGAATTTTGAAATTGTGTTACTTTCAGATGTATAGAAGCAAGAACACCAATGAATCAAGCCAAGGTATTTATAAACTTGTTCTTATGATTTTATGTTGATTTTCGATTCATTTATTTGAAGTTTTCTTTGAAGAACAGTGATGGATCAAAGGGTTCTTATGAATGAAAGTTGTGGAGATCATAACATATTTACTGTCAGCCAAATCCCCATGTTTCAACGTTTCAATCAAAGCTATGCCTCCAATGTTTTTCGGTAAGAACTTCGATTCAAGTTTGAAGTAGTAGAAAGTGTTTTTGATTCAAATTAGGACGTACTTTTCAAAATATATTGTGAGATCTCACGTTGATCGGGGAAGAGAACGGAGTATTCTTTATAAGGGTGTGAAAACTTCTCTCTAGTAGACGGGTTTTAAGAACCTTGAGAGAAACTTGAAAGAAAAAGTCTAAAGAGGACAATATCTGCTAGCGGTAGGTTTTGACTGTTATAAATTGTATCTGAGCCAGATATCGGGCGGTGTGCCAGCACGGACGCTGAGCCCTAAAGGGGAGTGAACACAAGGCGGTGTGCCAGCACAAACGTTGAACCCTGGAGGAGGTGAAAATAAGGCGGTGTGCCAGCACGGGCGTTGAACCCTGAAGGGGGTGAAAACGAGGTGGTGTGCTAGCACGAACGCTAAGCCCTAAAGGAGGGGTGAAGACGAGGTGGTGAGCCAGCGAGGTTGCTGGGCCCCGAAAGGGGGTGAAAACGAGACGGTGTGCCAGCACGAACACTAAGTCCTGAAGGGGGGTAAACACGAGGTGGTGTCCTAGCAAGGTCACTGGGCCTTGAAAGGGGGTGGATTGTGAGATCTCACGTCGGTAAGGGAGAAGAACGAAATATTCTTTATAAGGGTGTAAAAACTTCTCCCTAGCAAACGTGTTTTAAAAATCTTGAGAGGAATCAAAAGAGAAACCTTAAAGATGAAAATATTATTTATATGTTTATTTTTCAAAAATTATTTCAAACTCACTCTACCTTCTTGACCTTCTTGTTAGATTCGGCGGGTCAACATGGAATGCTTACGATACGAAAACAATACAAACCCCATATACCGAGAAGGCGAGATCGAGGCTCTTCGGCAGCAGCAAGAGCGCTACACCGGGAACAAACATCTGCAAGAATCGCAGCTCGATCGGTGAACAGAACACGACAACGAGCAAAAGGGAAGAAATGAGGGAAAAGGAAGATCCATGCAGAGACATAAAAATTACAGAGAAAAGGAAAACCCCAGATGGAGAAATTGACTTGAGTTTATCCCTAAAGATTGCACCAACAGAAGGGATGAAGATTGATAAGAGACGAAGAACACGAGAAGAACACGAACAAGAACACGAAGAACGTAGAACTGATTTAACCCTATCTTTATGCCCATACTATTCAACTTCTCCATAACTAGAGAGAGAAGAGGAAAGAGAGAGAAAGTAAGTACTCTGGATCTGACTATATGAATTGAAGAGAACAAATTCTAAGTGAGATCCTGAAGTACTTATTTCCCAGTTCGTGTTCTTATGGATGCATCATTTTTCTTTAAATGTATATTATAGTTCAGATATCTTTAACCCTAAACGAACACGTTCTCCTCTTTCTTTTCTCGACTTTCGAGCACGTTTACAAAATCTTCAAACTTTCTAAATATCTATTACCTTACTAATTTTCAGTTTATGTTTAGAAAATTTCTCGTATATTCAAATATTTTACTTACATTGAAAAATAATTATAAAATGACGTTGGTGGAAGGAGTTGCCTCTTTCAATCTTAGAACAAATCTCCAAATAAAAATATCTAACGATACTGATTTTCTACCGATCCAATTTTGTGTACATATCAGAGCTTTCACTGTTCTCTAATCTTGTAAAGTGATCACACACGGTTGATTTACTGGGTTTCTTCTTCTTAAATTCAGATTGGGTAGCCAACGGTAGTTTCGATGCATTATAATTACTATAGCTACTTGCACATATTGTTTCACTATTGTTTTCCATCTATATAAAAAGTAAAATAAGTTTCTTTATATTGGGCTTTAACTTTGGGCCTTTGGACTTTAATTTCATTTTTTTTATTTTCGGGTTGGGCCCAGGGTCGGGTTGGGTTCCCGGGTTTCCGGGCACCCCTAACTGAGCTAGACAAATAATTTCATAAAAATAACCACAACACGTCCAAAAAAATTTCAACCTATGACCACAAGTCAAGAGACTTACACTCTACCAATTTAACGAGCTCACAAAATAATAATTTTAAATCACACAAAACATTTTATAAAAATAAAAACATATAATAAAAAGAAAAAAAAAATTAAATTAGCTTTGTGCTCTACCAACCGAGCTAAACGAGCTCACAAAAATAATTTTAAATCACACCAAACATTTTATTAAAATAAAAACATATAATAAGCGCAACTACTGACTGACGTTCTTCAGTTCTAGGTCTTAACGCTCTCCGCGCTGGCTCTTTCTGGTAATGCATGAGAGGCTGTCTTCCTTCCACCCACCTCTCTCTATCGCCCTCCTTTTTTTTAGCAGCTCATCTCGAATCGTCGAATGTTTAGTGAATCGATCCTAATTGGTCTGACAGCTCAAGGCTTATCTCTCGATTCCCTTTTCTAGTCTCCGGTCATTGGTAGAAAGCCTTTCAATTCCATTTCTCTCCTATACTTCTTTCTATTGGCTATATATCTTTACAATGCCAGAAAAAGCTTTCTTCTGTCTCGAGGAAAAGAAGGTATGTGCAAGTGCAGTAGTTCAAGGCAGGCAAGTAGTAAAGGCAAGAAAAAATTAGCAAAAAAAGTAAACACCCACCATGGGATTCAAACCCCTTGTGGTCATTGGTTAAGAGCTTTGTGCTCTACCAACTGAGCTAAACGAGCTCACAAAAATAATTTTAAATCACATAAAACATTTTATAAAAATAAAAATATATAATAAAAAGAAAACGCTCGACACGCCAACTAAGCAAGACGGGCTCACAAAATAATAATTTTAAATCACACAAAACATTTTATAAAAATAAAAATATATAATAAAAAGAAAACGCTCAACACGCCCACCATGGAATTCAAACCCATGCCACAAGGTTAAGAGCCTTGTGCTATACCAACTGAGCTAGACGGGCTCACAAAATAATAATTTTAAATCACACAAAATATTTTATAAAAATAAAAACATATAATAAAAAGAAAACGCTCAAATTACTTCACATGATAAAAAAATTAAATTAGCAAAAAAAAATAAACGCCCACCATGGGATTCGAACCCACAACCATAATGTTAAGAGCCTTGCGCTCTACCAACTGAACTAGAAAAAAGAAAATGTCAACCATGGAGTTTGAGCCCATGACACAAGGTTAAGAGCCATGTGTTCTACCAACTAACTAAAACAAGCTCACAAAATAATAATTTTAAATTACACAAAATATTTTATAAAAATAATTACCGATAATAAAAAGATGGAGAACCCACAACTATAAGTTAAAGAGTTGCATTTTATGAGTAAAAAAAATACAAGACACTCACCATAGAGTACAAATCCACGACCATAAGATTAGGACCTTTACGCTCACCATAGAGTACAAACCCACGACCATAAGATTAGGACCTTTACCCTCACCATAGAGTACAAACCCACGACCATAAGATTAGGACCTTTACGCTCACCATAGAGTACAAACCCACGACCATAATATTAGGACCTTTATGCTCACCATACAGTACAAACCCACGAGCTCACAAAATAATAAGTTTAACCTTGCACAAAACATTTTATAAAACTAACAACCTATAACAAAATTTACTAAAAAGTTGAAAAGGAATGGCCACCGTTAAACTAGCTGAAAAGAAAACGCCTATCGTGTGCTCTAACAATTGAGCTAGACGTACTTGTATGATAATAATTTTAAATTACACAAATAATCTTATAAAAATAACTAGAGATAACAAAATAAAAAAGAAAACACCCATGACCAGCCTTGAGCTAGATGGACCCACGTGATTAAAAATTAAAATTACAGAAATTTACTAAAAAAAAGTTTAAAAAGAAACGCCCAAGCACGTGATAAAAATTTTGAGTTAGAAAAATAATTTTATAAAAACAATGTCAAATAACAAAATTCACTAAAAATAAAAAATAAAAAACGCCTAGGGGAGGCTTGAACACAGATGGATAATGTTAAGGGCGGTGTTCTCTGCTGTATTAATCTTTCGTCTTTCTCTCTAATACCTAGGTGTCACTCTTTTCTTAAGGCTGCTATTTCAGATTTTTCATGATTTAATGTCGCAGTAAAAGAAATAAAAAGGTCATCTCACGTCCGACCAATGGGGTTAGAATTGAATTTACTCGAATATAAAGAAACGAATTAGAATAGGGATGAGATTGATTAAACGAGGACTTCATTATCTAGAAACAATCAATGAAAAAGATGCTCTTGACAAAGAAACTTTCGAGTTGTTGTGCCTCGACCTAGAAGGAGAGAATGACCGAGCGATCAAAAACAACTTTTTCCTTTTTCGAATGAAAAACCACTAAAAAAGAAAATGTTCCTTTTAGATCCTTCTTC
This sequence comes from Cucurbita maxima, assembly GCF_002738345.1. NCBI lineage: Eukaryota > Viridiplantae > Streptophyta > Magnoliopsida > Cucurbitales > Cucurbitaceae > Cucurbita > Cucurbita maxima. Next base: position 5,330,596 of record NW_019272020.1, on the reverse strand, counting down.
TTTTCCACAGCAAAGCAACTCGACTGATAGGCGGGAGTTTCAATTAGAGTTGGTTATTTGTTCGGGCCGGGACCGATAAGTTAGAGGCTATAACCCAAAGTCTAATGGTGAAGCTATAGAAACATTTATAATTGATCAGAACATTAAGAAAAGAAGACAGTGAATTCTGTGTCAGATAAAAATACATGTGCTGCTCCGAAAGTGGTGGGACACAATCCAGTCATGAACAAGATTGGTATGACCTGCGAGGGGAGCAGAAGAAAAGGAACAGCACACTAAATGCTCACAAAACTACGCATACAGTTCTTTGTTGAGATCCACAAGCAAAGATGGCCCCATCACAGTAAGGGGTCTGGTGGCTATGGAATTTATTAAGGTTTTTCGTTACAGACATTTAACATTCGACTAAGATTCAGTCGACAAGTAGCATCCGATGGGATGAAGCTGATCGTCACTGTAGATAGCCTCTGTCCCATCTTTCTCTCAGAAGCATTCATAACGAATTACTAATAATTGAAAGAACACGACACGGCGTATGCAGCCGAGCCAAGGTTTTTGGTCTCTTTTGCCTGTTCTCTGAGATTTCAAGAACAAATCAAATCCAGAATATGATTCCAGTCATTTCCTTGTGCTCAACCTGTTTTCATTCATTAAATACTAACTTAATATTGCAACAACTCAATTTCTAAGAATGGATAGCTTTCCAGAGTCATTAATTTAAAATGGGGTCGGGGTCGGGGTTGGGGGAAGGTATTTGGTATTCTCTATGATTGACTAATACTAATAGACATGAAATAAATGGACTCATGAGGTGGTTTGATTGAGCTAATCAAACCGTTCCCAATCCTGAGTTACTCTTGTAGAAGATGGAGCAGGGGATGGGGGAGTCAAGCTACCAACTCCCGAGTCGAAGGTCTCCCATTCGGTCTTCACTGCAACTGTGTTGTGCTTGTTACTGATTGGGTTAGATTTTCCTGCCTTCAACGCATCGAGTGTGTCCACGAAGTTCTGGACACGGCGTACCTGTTGTTCAAGATCACCTCTTTAGTACCGATCCTAAAAGAATTCGGGGATTCTCAGATGCATTGATGTAATTTCTATTTTAAGTGATAACATGTTTGAAATAACTTTAAAGCTTAAAACAGACTGCAAGGCAACAATGTGCCTTTATTAGAATCTGACCGAACCGAGTGGAAGCTCAATCATAAATGCAAAGGAGCACTGTTTGATCAGACGAGCCGAACAACCACGCATATTAGCAGCAGCAATGATCGACTAGCAAGATTATTGTTCAACGTACAATTTCACTATTAGAAATTCGTCCTCTAGGTCAGTACTGAACAGCAGCTAACTAAAATATAATGTAAAAGGTCTAGCTGCAACTAGGCATTCCAATGAACAACATAGCCTTTTAATGAAAATTCACCAACTCCTTAGAAAACTCAAGAACACAGTGAAACAGCCCATAGAACAGTAACTAACACGAACATCCTTAAAAACGATATCATACTACTAAACCCAGTAATACCTTGAATTGTAAAAGGAAGGCAAGAACTTTATTCTCATATATTTCCTCCCATATCATTGTAAGAAAGGTTTTTCTCGAATCAAATATAATGAAATGGTTAATCCCATTTATGAAAACTGGTTGGTTGCATATAAATATCTGCATAGTGCTTTTGTTCCTCTAAGAATCAGATGGATTCAAATGCTAATGATATAAGATGGTGTGAGATCCCTCCTCGGTTAGAGAGAAAAACGAAGCATTCTTTATAAGGGTGTGAAAACCTCTCCCTAGCAGACGCGCTTTAAAACTTTGAGGGAAAACCCGAAAGGGAAAGTCCAAAGAGGACAATATTGGCTAGCGGTGGGCTTGGGTCATTATAGATGGATTCAAATGCTAGTGATTACTCAAATACTACACACAACGCAGTAGATTTGTGTATCATCATCAATGTTTAATTACTAACCTCAGCTTTCCTCTGCAACTTTGCGTCTCCTTCAGCATCGATACTGTCCAATTTCAACAATTGTCTCATCAGCAGCTCTGTTAACACAATGAATTCTTTGTCCGCAATATTCGTGCCACCGTTAACTGCTACTTCAATGGCAGCAACCTATATAGATTATATATCGAACATGGACAAAAGATAAACCAGCATCTTATAGAGGTAAATGAAGTACTCTCAGAGACTGCAATGACGACTCACCCTTTCAGAAAGCTTATCGACCTCGGACTGAACCTCAGCTATGGCTTCTGATGCCTTTGAAAACGTGTCACTTTTCTTAACCTCTTCCACCATCTTAACATCTTCCACCACCTTCTGTTTGCTTGTGTGATCCTCCAAGAGTAAGATCTTTGACAAATTCTTCACACCTGCAGTATGCAAATGCTCATCGTCATCCTTTTCCTTACCTCGAAACAGGAGCCTCTGCTCTTCGGGCTGCAAACCGGTCTTCGCTACAAGGTGTTTTTTCATATCACCTGCAACAGATGAAGCACACACAAAATCACCAACATGGAAGCAGCTCCAAACTCCACAATAAGTACACAAGCCAGCATATACCAGATACCATGAATGGAAGGAGTTCAGTTCCCATCAATCCACAGAAACGTAATAAAACAACAATGTCAAACAAAACAAGTTAGTTCCTAAGTTCCCAATACCAAATTCGGACAAACGAAAGAAGACATTCACATACCTAAATGATGAAGCCATAGCCCCCCCAACTCAAATTCATCCATTAAATCCAACCCAAAACAGACCCTCCATGAACTCTAAAAAGAAAAAAGCTAAATCCGATATCAAATCAAATGATCCCACATCTCATCTTCCACTCATATATCGGTTGATTCCAATCCATACAATCAACTCATGAACAGGTGAAGTAAAACCCTAAAGAAAACTCGATATAAGAAATCAGATTCCTCAAACTCAAAGAGCAATACAAAGCCCTAAATTAAGAACAAGACTTATTCAATTCAAGAACAGGGGAAAATCAGCAGAGAAAAGAGTACAAGCGTGGTACCAAAAGTGGATTGGGGAGGAAGGAAAATCTTGTACTTAGTAGGGCCATAGCCGTGAGTAACACTGATGGAGATCATGGCGTCGCTGGAAGAAACATCGGCGCCATTATCAACTTCCCGCTTCTGAACGAACATGCCGCCGGGCCTCATATCCAACTCAGTTTCGTGATTCTTCTCGTCCTGCACAGTGGCCGATCCACTCGGGTACGAATTCTTCCCCGTCATGTTCTATTTCCCACACTAAAATCCTTCAATCGAACACAGAACCAGAAGCCCCACGCAAAGCAATTGTGAGCCGGCTTAAGAGAAGATTTATTGATCGGTAAAGGGATTTCTAGGGTTCGGAAAATCACGATCCAAATTGGTTTCACGAATTTGTAGAAATTTTGAACTGTCCATATCTGTAATTTGTAAACGAATCCTAATCCAAATTACAAATACGATCTCTTCTACTTCTATCCAGATCATCTAGGTCGGTCTAACCTACCACAATAAACTAATCAAAAAAAATTTAAAATTTTAGACAAGAACTTCTTTTTTTTTTTTTTTTTTTTTTTTTTTTTTTTTTTTTTTTTTTTTTTTTTTTTTTTTTTAATAATATATCAAATAATAATAATAAAAGCTTTTTGCTTTTTTTTTTTTTTTTAAAATGATTTTTACACCCTCTTTTTCTTTTTCTTTTTCTCTTTTCTTTTTTCTTTCATAAATAAAAGTAATTAAAAACGATTCCTTTTAGTAAGGGAAAAGCAATAATAATCCACCTTTAAAAGATGGTGAGAGGGAAGGGAAAAGAAAAAGTCTTTTTAATTAAAATAAATAAAAGTGAATAATTATATTAAAATGATCATAATTTAAAAATGTTTCTAATTATTAATTTAAATGGAGATTATAAAAAAAAAATTAGTCAAATCTAATATACATAGGGTTTTGAAAATTGATGGTTGGATTTTTTTTTTTAATTAATTATTATTTTTTAAATATTCAAGATGGGCCTCGAACTTCTATTGGGCCGTAATGATTCTCTTCTTGTTGGGCCCCACTAAACCTCAAGTTTAGGATTGCTTTGCAAATATAGCCTTTTACACTTCCGCCTTTTCTAATACGTCCCTTTCTCTTTCACTTATATTAATTTTCCCCCTCTATTTTGTCTTTATTGCCTGAAAAAAAAAGTGATTTCTTCTAAAAAAAAAAAAAAAAATTAAAATAATTTTCAATATTGTCGTAGTTTTAAACTATTATATTCTAAATTAAATTTTACTAATAATAATATTAATTTGATTATAATTCGGGATAGTTCATTTTATGCCGGGACCCTTCCTCGAGGGGAGATTTTCTCATTTATTTAAAAAATTAATTAATTAATTTTGAAATCATAATTATAATATTTAATATTAAAATATGGATTTATTAGGATTTATTTGAAGGACTAGAGTCAATAAATAACCGAAAGAGGAAGAGGGGAGTTGGGGAATATTTAATAATAGAGGGAGGGAGGGGTTATAGTTTTGGAGAGGTTGATTTTAATTAAAGAGAAGTTGAGGGGTATTTTAGCAAAGTTCACATCAGAATCACTATTCATTGAGGGACCCAAATATGAATCATTCAATCAATTGGCTAATCCAAATTTTGTACCAACTCCTTCTTCTCTGTCTCAATACTGTACACACACCACTCATACCTAAACCTAAATCCGCCCAAATATATTACAAACCCAATTGAATTGAGAGAAGAGCGTCTCGACGCTGCAGAGTGCGTCGTGATAGGATATGACAAATTCATCGTCGTCATCATCCGAAATGTGCTACAAACCCAATTGGGTTGAAAGAAGAGCGTCTCAACGTTGCAGAGCATGTCGTGATGGGATGTGACAAATTCATCGTTATCGTCATTTGAAATGTGCTAAAAACCCAATTGGGTTAAGAGAAGAGCATCAAGATGTGCTACAAATCCAATCAAGTTGAGAGAAAAGCATCTCGACATTGCAGAGCATGTCATAATGAAATGTGACAAATTTAAAAAGTTGTAGAGTAGCAAAGACAACCATTGTTTATAGATCGAGAGTTTAATTCATTATCGATACATACGTGTTTTGGGATACAGACGTGGGGATTTTGTCCAACAAATCCATATCTTTGAGAAGGTGAAGGAGAGGAGGGTGAGGTAAAAAAAAAAGCGGGTAAATATGAATAATTAGGATTTTACCAACCCAACGCGAATGCCGGAGCTACTACCATGTGCTTTTGTTTCGCCTTTCTCCCCAGGACCCCTCCCCCCATTTCTTTACCCTTTTTTACCCTCTTTCTTTCTCACCAAATCCCCCTTTACCATTTCCGGTTAAATATAACGATGATATATAACATGAAAAAACGTACAATATTGTGAGTATGAACTGTTACAAATAGTAACATAGCCTCTACATTCTATGTCGATTGGAGAGAGAAACAAAATATTGTTTATAAAGATGTGAAAACCTCTCACAAACACAGTTGAAGAGAGGAACAACGTAATAACTATAAAGTAATATGATGCTAAAATATATAATATCTCAATATTTGCGAGTGAAACATATATATACAAATTTCGGAATTTAATAATTAAACTTGTAATTAAAATTAAAATTAAAAAAAAAAAAAAAAAAAAAGGCACAAATTTGTAAAAGAAAGAGTTAAATTGTGTGGAGGGGCAAAAGGGAAAAGGGAAAGAGCCAGATTTGCAATATTGCATGCTTCCAATACCGATGCCCCCGTCCTATATTTTCAGATTGGAGGGGGTCCGCTAATCATCACCTTCTACTGTTCAATATTATTATTATTTTTTTACTTGATTTTTCTTTATAAATTCATAAAGTAAAAGGAGAGATTCGAGACCGTATAAGTTTCCATTTAATTATAAATTTAATCCATAAATTTTAGGTCCATGTGTAAAATATTATCGTGAATAATAAATGTCTGAACATTTAATTTTGTGTCTAATAAATCCTTACATTTTTAAAATAAATATTTAATATATCTCTCAACTTTTAATTAAATTAACCGTCTTATAAAAATTAAATTTTGCACAATTATTTATTTATCAATGCTGACGTGGATTTTCAGCCTTTTATATTTTGTGATGTAATATTCCATAAGGAAGTTTGAAAATTACTATGCTTTCAATTTTATGGTTTTTTTAATAAAAAATATAGCATATGCTTTTAAAAACATAAATATAAGACTTAAATTATTATATTCTTAAAATAGAAAAAAAAAATAATAATCAGTCTATATCTCTTTGTTTAAAAGTTTTTGTTCGGGACTTTCAATTTTGCATTTGAATTCAAAATTTAAAATTTATGTCTAATAAATCTCTAAATTTTTTTAAGTTTTTATCGGGAGATGATCTATAAAACATTAAATAGAACATGTTCGAAAACACGAACCTTAAAGTTGGGAAAGAGGGGGTTTGATTTTAGGTTTTTACGTATAGAGTAAGAAAGCAAGTAAACATAAGAATCGACACATTACCCAACCCCCAACAAACACAAAAATTTATACATAATATTTTCTGTTTGTTTCTCGGGAAACCAAAAACCTGAAATTCCCCCCTCCTCCTTTAAAAGAAGAGCTGATAAGACATGTTTTAATCTCTTTTTTAATTTTCTATTAATAAATAAATAAATAAATTTTTATTTTTCAAAATCAATTTTCTGACCCCTAAACGTGACTAAAAGTGATCTCTTTCCTCTCTTTGCCGACTTGTGATTGTGAACATAAGGACACTGTTCCCCTTTACTTGGGGGTCCCTTTTAACCCTCTTTCCTTCTCTCCTTCAACCTAATCCCGACCACGTGTCATATTCTAATATCATGTTAAATTACCAAAACGTAAAAGTCTTGTAACAGTTCAAGCTTACCGTTAACAAATATTGTTCGTTTTTAAAACGTACCTAATAAAGAAAAGTTTCTACCGGCTTCAATTTAAGGGTCACGGTCAAAAAGTAACCATCTATGTGATATCTCTTTAAGATGGGACGAGGAAAGAAATAGTATAAGGGTATTTGCTTAAGATTCCGCGGAGAAAGGTCAAAGTTCTTTAGATTTTTTTTTTTTTTTTTTTATAACTTGTCTATTTGACTATAAAAAGTTCAAATTTTTATATGATTTTGATTAAAAGCAAAGAGAAAAAAAAAAGTATTCATAGTACAATTAAAAGCAATCAAAATTCTTAAAGAAAATATACTGTTTTTTTTTAATATATATATATTGATAAATTATTCTAAAAATCATTAGAAAACCACCTTGGAAACATATCATATTATAATTTTAAAATGTCACACTCACATCTTTAATTCATAATCCCATAAAATTATTAAATATAAAAAAAATAAAAGGGTAACAAAAAAATTTTAATGGGTGGACTTTCGTAGGTTAAATTACCGATTTAACCTTTGAGTTAGATTGAATTTTGAGAATTTGATGGTTATTTCAGACATTTTCTATTCACATAATAACGAGTAACACTGCTGATTATATTAGCTAGACGATTAAAAATTTTAAGAAAACGAGAAGATCGTGTATAATAATACTCTATCAAATCTTATAAAATTTTATGAGGATCAAATTTGCAAATTTAACCGAGAGTAAATTTTGTTTTTTTTTTTAAAAAAAATCCATCTAGGGTTTTGTAGGGTTAAACAACCCGTATCCAACGCCAGAGATTGGCTGACTCACATGACGACATCTCTCTCTCTCCTCTTTCTCTCTCTTCATTATATATATATATATATATATAAGCTAAAAAACCTACCAGTCATTTCCCATGTACTGAAAATTTGAAGCTTAGTTTGTTTGTTGAAGTGGGTGTGTTGGGAAATAATGGATTACAGCTTTCCGGCGAGCAACCCCAGCTCGTGTGGCTCCTCCTCCGGTGGCGACGGAGGCGAAACCAGAAGGGAGAAGATGAAGAAGAACGGTGGTGGTAGCGGCGGAGGGAAAAGGAGCAAAGGCGTTATGAAACTATCAACCGACCCACAAAGCGTGGCGGCGAGAGAAAGACGGCATAGAATCAGCGACCGGTTCAAGATTTTGCAAAGCTTAGTCCCCGGTGGCACCAAAATGGACACCGTGTCAATGCTCGACGAAGCCATTCATTATGTCAAGTTCTTAAAAACTCAGATTTGGCTTCATCAAACCATGATTAATTTCGTTGATTATGATGATCCTTCTTCCTCCTCCGCCGCCACCGCCGCCGTCAACTGTCCGAATTCCGGCATCCCTGTCGGCGGTGACATGAATTTTGTGTTCTCTGAAAACGAGGTTGTTAAAATGGAGGAGCCGTTCTTGCCTCACCTCGATCCCGACAATATCTATTTCCCTTCCGGACAAGACCAATTCATGTGCTCTTCTTATGATGCTTACATGAACTTCTAATTTTTTTTTTTTAATCTATGATTTGTACGTACTTAATTATGTTAATTACTATGTATTTTGGATAATTTTAGAGCGGGATTAAGACGGTGAATTATTATTATTAATAATCCCTAAAAATTCCAGGTCTCGAGAAAAAGAATTTCATGTTCTTCCTTTCGCTTTCGGGAACTGAGGATTAAGAAAATCCTATTGATTGGAGCTTTAGAAAAAGCATGAAAAATAAGACTCGAATTGTACGATTCCTCGTCACCACAGAATCTCGTAGTTCTTGGTAAGTGGAGATACGTTGTTAGGTGTTCTGTTTTATTTTCTTTTTGATTTTGAAGCCGAATTTAAACTTGTGAATCTTACAGCTTCTTCTTCCTCCCCATGCACCATGGGAATCAAACCGTTCGAGCTCGAGATATAGTAATTAATAGTTGTTTTATCCATCGAGCTAAGCTGTTCTCGAAATAGCAAGGATCTACCCTTTAGCTTTTACACTATACTTTTTTGAATATGCTTTGATTCAAATTGAATTTTATTAAGGTATGGAAAGTGGTTTTTTTATTAAAAAGAAATTAAATTTGTAGTTGGTAATCTATAATTAGATCTTGATGTTTAATTAAATAATTATAATATTGATTGGGACACGAAGAGGGTATAATTGTCCACGAAAAAAGGATAATTTATTAATATATTGATTGAGAGAGACAAACATGTTTGTATATGTAACATAAAAGAATCTTAAAATAGAAAGTCCTCAAATGTTACATAATTTCCGGTTAATATGTTCCTTACTTCGAAAAAATTATTATTATTTATTTTATTTACTTTTTATTATTTATTTTAATTGAAGCAGAAAGACAATAAATGAAAAAACATGCAAAAACAGTATAAGAAAACGACTGTCTTCCGTTATTCTAATTAATTCCCTCAAGGGACCAATTTCCCTGCCTCTCTCACTCCTACATTTATGGCCTAAACAGTAAAAAACCATCCCTTTCTTTTAGTCCACTCTAAATTTGAATATGTTACGATTAGACCAACTCGAATAGAGTTCATAACTCGTTGAGTTGAGTTGTCGAGTCGTTCTTTTGTTCTTATTTTAAAAATATTATTTATCGTTAATAACCAAATTTCATAAAGTTCATCGTTAATATCAGTTACAAACGTTAAATAGTACTAATGCTAACAAATATTGTTCTCTTTGGGATTTACCTCTCAAACTTTCCATTTCATGAGAGGTTTCCACACCTTTATAAAAAATGTTTGGTTCTTCTCCCCAACCGATGTGAGATCTCACAATCCACCACTTTTGAGAGATGCTGGTTTGGGCTGTTACAAATGGTATCGGAGCCAGACATTGGACGATGTGCCAGTAAGGACGTTGAGCCTTGAAAGAGGGTGGACACCAGGCAGAGTGCCAACGAGAACGTTGGACACCTGTGTATCTTGAGATCCCACGTCAATTAAAGAGGGGAACGAGTGCCAACAAGGACGCTGGTTCCTAAAAGGGGTGGATTATGAGATCCCATATCTGTTGGAAAGGGTTGCGAAACATTGTTTATAAGAGTGTGAGAATCTCTCCTAGCAAACGCATTTGAAAATTTTGAGGGGAAGTTAGAGAGGGAAAACTCAAAAAAGACAATATCTACTAGCAGTTGTCATAGACTATTACCGTTTCAAAAGTAGGGTAAGGTTAGGTTGGATTATTACCTTTATTTTAACGGATCGAGTTGACCCAACTAAAAAAATGTCAAACCCGACGTCCTCCCATCTCTAAAGCTAAAAGGTTCGAGTGGTTTTGTAGTTGATAATGGCATTAACAACACAGTCCAACGAACATGGCTGAGATCCAATGGAATATGAAAGAAACGAAAGGTGTTTGGGGTTTGGGCGTATGAAAGAGCAGAGACATTGGGTGGCGACAGAGGTGGAGGGGGGGAGCCCTACCGGAGCAGTTGCGGCCTGTCTGCCCCGTCACTCCTAATGAACAATCACCTCAATAAAACAAACTCAGTCCTTCTTGTCCCCCTCTTTCTTTTCTTGCTTTCTTCACTTCTCTCCTCATCATTCAACTCTTTATAACCCAAATCTTTTGATTTCTCTGTGCCTATGGTCGAGTTTATATTTTGTACGTATTCGAACCCATTTGTGTGCAACTCGATCAATCGCTCACAAGACAACTCGCCTACACCTTGTAACATTTGATTGTCAAGAAAACTCAACAGATATTAAATCGTAGATATTTGTTGTGGATTGTTGGGAGGGAGTCCCACAATTACCTAATTAAGGGTAGGATCACGGGTTTATAAGTAATGAATAAATCTCCATTGGTATAAGGCGTTTTGGGGAAACAAAAAATAAAGTCATGAGAGCTTATGTTCAAAGTGAATAACATCATACCATTGTGGAGGTTCGTGATTCCTCAAACTCATTTTCTCTAAACCATTTGTCATGTCATGATTCTGGTTTATCACTAACTCACTGTGAGATCTCACATCGATTGGAGAGGAGAATGAACAAGTTCTTATAAATGTATAAAAAGTTACAAATTCCTAATGGATGTGTTTTGAAACCTTGAGAGAAAGTGTTAAAGAGAAAGTATAAAGAGGACAATATGTTAATGGTCTATTAGCGGTGGGTTTGAGTTGACAATACAAAGGAAGGTTTGAGCTAACTATATTTGTTAGCAGTGGATTTGAGCTGAAATTGACAATACAAAGGGAAAGTACAAAGAGGACAATATGTTAGCGGTGGTATATCTGTTAGTAGTGGATTTGAGCTGACTATATCTATTAGCAATGAATTTGAGCTGAAGTTGACAATATAAAGGAAAAGTACAAAGACGACAATATTGTTAGCGGTGGGTTTGAGCTGACTAGATCTGTTAGCCGTGAATAAACAGACTAAATTGTTATATATTAGAAAATTTATTGGTTAATAATATTTCTAAAGCTTATTTCATTAAAAAGAATAACTTAAAAATAAAACATAAAAAAAAAAAAAAAAAGGAGAAAGAACACATTATTGAGATATAAAAGTTGATTAAGTGATGTAAATATTATTTGGGAGGACGACTGTTGGTAGCAGCCAATTTGTTCCCAAAGTCAAGCAACTCTTTACTGGTATCATCTCGATGAACAATGGCCTCGATGAAGCACAAGCACTCGTTTTTATCTCCCGTTGCCATTTCAATCGCTTTCACCAACTCTTCCTCCGTTTCAACCTGTTCGTTAATATTCAAACCTTCTTCTTCTTAACTACTTTATGCATCTCAATTAACTATAGTTAGTTTTTAATTTTTATTTAAAAAAAAAAACATACCTTGGTCGTCCAACAGTTACCGTTTTGATTGTGCATGGCCTCGACTAGACCCGTGTAGTCCCAGTTCTTGATGACATTGTACGGGCCGTCGTGAATCTCGACTTCAATTGTGTATCCACCGTTGTTTATTAGAAATATTATGTTTCTCTGTCCTAATCGTAGCATCGTTGACAAATCTTGTGGAGCCATCTGTTTATTTTAAACAAAAACGGTGAAAAAATGAGGTAAAATTTTGATGGTATTTTGAGGATGGTTGGGAGAGGAGTTCTACATCAGTTAATCATAAGTAAAGAATATTATGAGAGTTTATGGTGAAAGTGAACAATATTATACCATTGTGGAGAGTTGTGGTTTCTAACATGGTATTAAAGTCATGTCCTTAATTTAGTCATGTCAATAGAATACTCAACAGTTTTGTAATCAAAAGTGACTCAAGTATCGAACAAATTGTGTATTTTGTTTGAGGGCTCTAGAGAAAGAATCGAGCCTCGATTAAGGAGAGACTGTTCGAGAGCTCCATACGCCTAAGGGGGCTCTATAGTGTACTTTGTTCAATGATAGAATTGTTGGGAGAGGAGTCCTACGTCCGTCAATTAAGGGGTTGATTATAGGTTTATAAGGAATACTATCTTTATTGTTACGAAGCATTTTGGAAACACTAAGAATAAAATCACGAGAGTTTATGTTCAAAGTGGATAATAACATACAACAAAAATAGAATGAAAATTTACCTGGAAGCTCCCATCGCCAATGCAAAGAACCACACGATCATCCGACGAAGCTTGAGCGTAGCCGAGCGTGGCGCCGAGAGACCACCCGATGGAGGCATAAACCAGCTGCATCTCGAACCTATATTTCTCCGAAGATTATTCCATTATCGTACTCATAATATTTAACCCATTGAGTTTAAAGTTTGGGAAGAATTTTACCCGCATGATCGTGGTAATTCTAGTTTTTGACAGTGAAACCATGAATCACCAGCTTCAGAAATTACCGCCATGTTTCCCGACAGCATTTTTTGTATATGTTTGAAAAGGACATTGACCCGCAAGGCCTCGCCCGGCTCCGACTGGGTAGGACCCGACTTTGGAATATAAATCCGAGTATAATTCTCGTAAGCTGTTGGATTGGGCTTGAGCCGCTTAGCAAGGGCCCGAAGAAAATCCTTCATTAAAATCGGCCCAAAAATCGGCCCATTTGGAAACACAACGCGGTCCGATTCTACAATAATCGCCTTATTCTTCTTGTACGAAAGCGAGTAGCCGACGGTTTCCAGTTCGTCGAAAATAGCTCCGGCGAAGATTGAAGCGTCGGCGATTTCCACTGTCTCGCCGCAGAAGGCTGAGCTGAGAGATCCCCAGTAAGTTCCGATGAAATGACGGTGGTTCTCCGGGAACATGCCTTTAGCCGATGGCGTAACGGCGACTGCGTAGTCACAAACATCGGCTAGCTCCACGAACGCCGCTTGTGCTTTAGCTACTCGCAGCTTCTTTCCGCCGACCATGATGGGTTTAACGGCGGTGTTTAGAATCTGAGCTGCCATCTCCACGGCCATCTCCAAACCCATCTGGTTAGTTTGCTTGGAAGAGATGGAGAGTGGAAGGAATTGTTTCATAGAGAAAGAAGGATGAGGAATGGCCGCCAAATTGCAAGAAATGCTGATATAAACGGGCTTACTCTGTTCCAAACACTTCGAAATTGCAGTATCGATCTCCCATTGTGCGTCTTCCAAATTGTTGATCACTGCCTACAGCCACAAGAACAGCAAAACAGAGCTAAAAAACAGAGACCCATAAAAAATTAACAGCAAAACAGAGCTCAAAAACAGAGACCCATGAAAATTTACAGCAAAACAGAGCTAAAAAACAGAGACCCATAAAAAATTACAGCAAAACAGAGCTAAAAAACAGAGACCCATAAAAAATTTACACACCATTTCAGTAAGACTACCTGATAACAGGTGACATTTTGAAAGCATCGGAGCTCTTGACTGAAATCCGGTAGGCCAATGGTATGGTGGAGAATCTTGTTACTCCCATATTCGTTCGAGTTTGGTGCACCCACGATGCAAACCAGAGGAAGATCCTCCGAGTAAGCACCGGCAATGGCGTTGATCAGGCTGAGCCCACCCACTGTGAAGGTGACAACACAAGAACCAACGCCGCGGCGTCTGGCGTAGCCATCAGCGGCATACCCAGCATTGAGCTCGCTACAACACCCCACAAGGTTTAGGCCTTTTTCTGCCACGAAGTAATCGAGCAGCACGAGATTGGAGTCGCCTGGAACCGAGAAGATATCCGAGACGCCAATTTGAACGAGGCGTCGGGCTAGGTAGTGGCCCAAGGTAGACGGTGTAACCATGGACTCGACTATTTCAACTCCATTGTTACAATTATTAGTTTGAAGTTTTGATTGGGGTTTATAGGAACCATTGGAAGTCGGAGGCTTGAGCATAGAGCGAACCGCCGCCATTGGCATTGGTATTGTCGAGGAGAAGGTTTCGGTTTGGAACCCGTTTTCGAGGTTGATCGGCATAATTGATGTGTAAAAATTAGAACTCGAAACGAAAAACAAAGAAAATTTAGAAGAATTTGTATTTGTGTATTGGGTTTCTTTTTTGCTCATACTTATATTGGCTGATTTTGTAACCTATCAAGAACTTTGGTTACGTTTAAGATCATAAAAGATTAAACCTTTATCACTTGGTCGGTTTTATGTTTTGGAGTCAAGTTAAAGTCTTAATTGACTTGTTGATTAATTTAAGGTTAAATGGAAGCTATCAACGTTTAATATTTGTTTAGGTAAAAAAAAAACACTTCTTAAGCTAATTTTGGTGTAATTTTGGCATTACCACATCATTTGGTCAAATAGTTTTAATGTTTGTAACAACCAAAACTTTAATTAAAAAAAATTATAACAAATATGGAAGTGTAAGGTGTAAGTTATAGAAGAAGAGATTCAACCGAGGCCTACTATATTACTTATCAAGTGATTTCATAGGCCCACAAAGGACTCCTTACGTTGTGAGTAGGATAAGTGAGACAAAGTGCCCGTAAGAAATGTATGGAATGGAACCCACTATTTTTAGAATAAAACTTGACAAATAAGACCTTGCACATGTTTATTGAACTAAGTTGTATACTAAGCCAATAACAATAGGTAAAAGATACATGAGGAAGCATTAAAAAGCCCCTTTCTTCGGTGTCTGCACTGAACCGGTGCATCAATCTATAAGTCCATTGCTAGAAGATACAGTCTCTTTAAACTTTCCTTAAAATATATATTGTCTACTTAGATTAGATTGAAGTTTCTAACACTCTTATAAA
Organism: Cucurbita maxima; assembly: GCF_002738345.1. Lineage (NCBI taxonomy): Eukaryota > Viridiplantae > Streptophyta > Magnoliopsida > Cucurbitales > Cucurbitaceae > Cucurbita > Cucurbita maxima. Next base: position 5,315,526 of record NW_019272020.1, on the reverse strand, counting down.
TACTCTTATAAATGTATGAAACAGTATGAAGTTCGCTGTTGAACATACAATCAAAAGTGCCATAATTGAAAGGATGGAAAGGAGGAAGCAGATCAAAAGGAGTAATTCATTACTGCGATATTGAATCCATTAGCCCAGCTTTTGTGATCTATCGCCGTTCGTACCTGAAATTTGTTATCTATCGCCGTTCGTACCTGAAATTTGTTAAGAAAACTTGGTTCAATAATCTAATCATCATACATGCTAACAATGGAGTCGACAGTCTTTGTGGGCTGACCAGGTCTTAATTTCCGGATCTTCAACAGCTTTTGTGGGCTGAAGTTCTTGCATTGCATAAGAGGTAATTCGATTAGGCATTAGTAAGACTATATTTAATGTGGGTAATGTGATCGCCTGCAAAGTAACCAATTGCACGAGGAGCAAATGAACCATACAAATTAAACTTGAAACAAAATTAAACAATTTCAAAGAGGAAAAAAATGCTACCAGGCTTTGTCATAGAGGACAGGATAGGTTTGCAGTAGATCGTGATTAACACATTCAACTCCAGAGGATTCAATTAACCAATAGAAACGCGTCACGTATTCAATGTTAAAAAATGAAAACCCCACAAGAAAGCAGGCATTTATAAATCACAAAACATTCAACCAAGTATTAACCCAGACCAATAACATTACACAAGATATGATAGCAACTTATGATGTCATTAAAGATGGTTAAAAAACAATAGATTGCCTGAAAAAGTAGCAGGCCCTATCAGAGTAACTATGACAAAAGCCTCATTTGGAATACATTCCATAGCTTCCATAAAGTATTCATCATGTAGGGCTCTTAGACAAACAAGCAGAGATAGAAAACATAAGAGACAACCACTGTTTGCTGAAAATGAGGTGTTGATGCCACAAAATTGAAGGAATAAGAGCACTAAAAAAATATTTACACAACATAACGATGTTTTAAGCACTAACCAAAACTCCAACAGCATAACTGTGAGTCTAAAGGTTTCAAATTATCACTAAATGTGATTCCAAGTTATGGGGAAACAGATTATTGATTAATAATATAAATTCTACACATTAGTATAAGACATCACAGGAGAATATCATCAGAATGTATATCTTACAACAATTTGGACAATTGGGACATAGGCATCATCCATGGAAATCAGCCTATGATATACCAAATTTGACCATTCACACTATAGGCAACAGGGAAAAGAGGTAATCCACAAGTCACAGATCACCTCGGCAAAGTTGCCTTCATTATTTGGTTATGGGAAAGCACATCATTCGTTCATAATATAAACTCTAGGCGCTATTATAAGACATCACAAGAGATTATCATGGCAATATATTTTGTATGTAATTTGGACAATTGATACCATAGGCATCATCCATGAAATGTCAACCTACAAAACCCCAAATTAACCATACACAATCTAGGCAACAGGGAAAAGAGGTAACCCACAAGTTACAAGTTACCTCGGCAAAGTTGCCTTCATCTAGTTCAGGGAAAACATCTTTTGTTAATCATATAAACTCTAGCCACTACTATAAGACATCACAAGAGATTATCATGGCAATATGTTTTGTATGTATTTTGGACAATTGAGACCATAGGCATCATCCATGAAATGTCAACCTACAAAACCCCAAATTAACCATACACAATCTAGGCAACAGGGAAAAGAGGTAACCCACAAGTTACAAGTTACCTCGGCAAAGTTGCCTTCATCTAGTTCAGGGAAAACATCTTTTGTTAATCATATAAACTCTAGCCACTACTATAAGACATCACAAGAGATTATCATGGCAATATGTTTTGTATGTATTTTGGACAATTGAGACCATAGGCATCATCCATGAAATGTCAACCTACAAAACCCCAAATTAACCATACACAATCTAGGCAACAGGGAAAAGAGGTAACCCACAAGTTACAAGTTACCTCGGCAAAGTTGCCTTCATCTAGTTCAGGGAAAACATCTTTTGTTAATCATATAAACTCTAGCCACTACTATAAGACATCACAAGAGATTATCATGGCAATATGTTTTGTATGTATTTTGGACAATTGAGACCATAGGCATCATCCATGAAATGTCAACCTACAAAACCCCAAATTAACCATACACAATCTAGGCAACAGGGAAAAGAAGTAACCCACAAGTTACAAGTTACCTCGGCAAAGTTGCCTTCATCTAGTTCAGGGAAAACATATCTTTTGTTAATCATATAAACTCTAGCCACTACTATAAGACATCACAAGAGATTATCATGGCAATATGTTTTGTATGTATTTTGGACAATTGAGACCATAGGCATCATCCATGAAATGTCAACCTACAAAACCCCAAATTAACCATACACAATCTAGGCAACAGGGAAAAGAGGTAACCCACAAGTTACAAATTACCTCGGCAAAGTTGCCTTCATCTAGTTCATGGAAAATATATCTTCTGTTAATCATATAAACTCTAGCCACTACTATAAGACAACACAAGAGATTATCATGGCAATATGTTTTGTATGTATTTTGGACAATTGAGACCATAGGCATCATCCATACAAAGTCAACCTACAAAGTTCCAAATTAACAATACACAATGTAGGCAACAGGGAAAAGAGGTAACCCACAAGTAACAAATTACCTCGGCAAAGTTGCCTTCATCTAGTTGAGGGAAAGCGTATCTTTTTGTTAATAATATAAACTCTAGCCACTATCATAAGACATCACAAGAGATTATCATGCCAATAAATTTCGTATGTAATTTGGACAATTGAGACCCCATAGGCATCATACATAAAATGTCAACCTACAGAATTCCAAATTAACCATACACAATATAGGCAACAGGGAAAAGAGGTAACCCACAAGTCACAAATTACCTCGGCAAAGTTTCCTTCGTAATCCAGTTATGGAGAAATGGATTGTTTAACCATAGAAACTTCAACCACTATCATAAGATCACAATAGATTTTCGTGACAATTTATATTTTATCTCAAATTTGACATACACAATATAAGCAACAGGGAAAAGAGGCAAACCCCAAGCTCTATATCACCTCGGAAAAGCTGCCTGATAACCAGTGCATTATAGTTGATTCAATTATTATCTTCAGATCTATAGGGAAAATCTTCCAGAATCTTCACTTCAACCATCAATAGTCAAACTTCACAACACCGACCGAGTACACTAAAACAGACATGGTGAGCGAAAACTATTAAAAGGATTTTGCTTACTTCTTGAGCATATCTCCCTCTTCCATCACTGTTTCGTCGCAAGTTGGAAAAGGCAACGCCCGTTCTATCCTCTTAACATTCTTATAAATGTTACCAATTTACCTTAATATTCAAAAAAAAAAATCTTACTACAGAACGATTAGCGCAAGCTGGAGAAATTTCGAAGGTCTAACATTAAAGCCTACTCTCTGTAGAAAGAAATCGCGTTCTTCGCAAATGTAAACGATTCGGATATCACCAGCTGCAATGCCTCTGCAAGATTATTTCATTTCCAACAACAAGGTCATAAATGACATATCAGAACATTGGAGTAATTACGCCGCGAGATCAATCAAGCATGCTAATGATGAAGAAAAGGGAAAAGATTGTGATATAAAAACAGAGATAACTCACCGTTTATGATCTCGGCAACATTTTTGTACTTTGTAACAACATCCGGAGAGGAGAGATCCAACTCCACCTCCTCCCTTTCATCGTCCGACGGCATTACTTCGGAGATTCAGAAACCTTTCACAGCAATGTGAAGCAAAAGTTTCAGGAAGGAGGACTCAAGTTCAACAGCTAAGAACAACAGAAACACTGGCAATTGAAAGTACCAACTCTCGAACTGGAAGTATAATGCAGAGACGAAAACTAGGGTTCCCTTCATCTACGCCTGCCTTTGTTTATATAGGAACGGCTCTGTGCTGTTAGGGTTTTGGGTTTTTTTTTTTTCTTTTTTTTTTTTCTTTTTTCTTGGGAGGTCGAATTTTCTAATTCGTTCATCATTTGAATTAATGACCGTTAGTTTTTTTTTTATTATTATTATTATTATTATTCTATTTTTTACTTGAATTTGAAATTATGAAGTTAAGTTAAGTAAAAATTAGGCTTAATTAGGTCTCAAAAATATTTAGAAAAAATAATACTTCAGTCTAAAAATACTTTTAAATTTAAAAAAAAATTGAAAAAACACTCAACTTTCAAAGAAAAATTCAAATATATATTTTTAATGAAAACATTTAATATTTAATTTTAAAAATACTCAAATACCTTTTAATTTTAAAAATTATTTAAAAATACTCCATTTTCAAAAAAATTCATTAATATCTTTAAATTTTAAAAAAAAAACTTAAAAATGGAGATAATTCACCATGTGTCCATGCGCTTGTATCCATATATTGACATTAAAAAATTTAATTTTTTTATAAGTTTAAGACGTTAATACTATATTTAAAAATTTATAAATATTATTTTAAACATAGGTAAAGATATATTTTTTTAATTAAAATATATTAATGGAACCGTGTATTTTTTTTTAGATAATTTTTAGATTTTTTTTTTTTAACTTTCAAAATTTTGGAGATATTTTTTAAAAAAGAGTTTTTTCTTTTATTAATTTGGCCTGTTATGCTTAAATTATTGTGCCAAGTAAAGTTAGGCAAAAATTTATGTGTCCGTTAATTTCATATATGAATGAATAATCAATAAAATAATGAAAAACATAATAATAATAATAAGTTGTTTTAAACAAAATGGCGTGTGTTCAAAAGGAAATTATGAAAAATAAACACCCGTCGACAAATAATTTTTGGATAACCGAGAAAAATTAGGTTAAATTGCGCGAAAAGATTTTGATTTAAGATAGATTCATGAAGATGAAATCTGTTTATGATCTACGTCCCGCCATTCTAAATATGTTAATCAGTAAAGATATATTTACTTGACGTCCTACTCAAGAGAGAGACTGATTGAATCTTAACATATTCGCTAAAGGGTGATTTAACATAGATTCTACGTCTTGGAGCTAAGCCAATCTTAGAACAACCTTGTGATAATGAAACCAACGGACAAAAAACATTAAGGTTGAAAAGATGAATGTACCAATTGTGGTACAACATATTTAAGTCAGCCCATTAAGATATTGGTATGCTATAGAGTAAGGAAATTCTACGATATCAAGCCAAGAATAGCTAAGATATCCAAAAGATGTCAGGCAAAATCATGTTCAAGTAATAACTTAAAGAGTTTATAGTATACAAATAAAATTGAGTGTTATTTTGATAACATTATTAATACGATCCTTGTAGCTGTTACGAGTAAGTTGATCCAAATTGTTAATACGAGGGGAAAGTCCAAATAGGACAATATGCACTAACGGTAGTGTGCTAGAGAGGACGTTGGCACTCCAAAATGGTGGGGCAGAAGATTAGAGATCCACGTGTCGACACAATGCACAAAGACGACAGTTTTAATGACGTGTCTTGAAGAAATGGCTTATTTGCACCCGAATTCGCCGCGTTTGCCATATTACGTGTCCATTTCACAAGCTATTTCGTCATCGGAGCTCTTCCAATTATCGGGCTTATAAATAACCCACCAGAACCGACCCTTTCCACCACTTCTCCAAAGGGCCTAAAATTCAAACCCTTTCGTATTCATATTCACACAAGCCAGAAAGCAAGAAAAGAAGGAATATGGCGGCGCAGCAGGAGAGATCGGAGCTGGAGGCCAAAGCAAAGCAGGGAGAGACCGTGGTTCCGGGCGGAACCGGCGGGAAAAGCCTCGAAGCTCAAGAACGTCTCGCCGAAGGTAATAATTGTCAGGAATCACGAACAATTCTTTATAATGACATTGACTCTTCGTAGAACCCTCAAACAGTCTATACTTGATCAATCGAGGCTCAATTCTTTCTTTAAAGTCTTCAAAGTTTAACACGACTACATTAAAGGTGACACTAATACTATATCTTTAAGAATTTTATGATAACATGACTACATTAAATTACGAATCTCACAGTATGGTCGAATTTTATTGACATGCCTCAAATTAAAGGCATAATTTTGATTTTAGGTTAAGAATCACGATTTTTCAGGATCGTATGGTATTGCTCATTTTAAGTCAAGCTCTTATAGCTTTTTATGGTCGAGTTAAGGGCATGGCTTTGATACCATTATTGTCGAATTTTATTGGCTATTCTTGAAATAAGTGAAACTTGGTTGGTTGAAGGTCGGAGCCGGGGCGGGCAGACGAGGAAAGAGCAGTTGGGGTATGAAGGGTATCAGGAGATGGGGCACCGAGGAGGAGAGACGAGAAGGGAGCAGATGGGGCAAGAAGGGTACCAAGAGATGGGCAAGAAAGGTGGGCTGAGCACCATGGATAAGTCCGCCTCCGAGCGGGTGGAGGAGGAAGGAATCGAGATCGACGAGTCCAAGTTCAGGACCAAGGACCGCTGAACCACCCTGGCTTTGGTATATGTACAATAATATGTATGTGGGCGGGTGTTTTTCATTTCCTTTACTGTTCTACTTTATGGTTGCCTTTTGTTTTCTCGACACGTGCACGTCGGTGCCTTATCGGTGGGGGGTTTGGTATTTGCGGAAGGGACGAATTTTGCTGTACCTTGTGTTCTCTTCTGCATGGAAATAGAAGTAGGGGGCTTGAAGTTATAAACTTACGACATGCTTTATTCAACTTTTGTTCGGTCATACACTTCATTTGTGCATGTCCCCGTCCCCAGTATCTTCTTGAGACACGGACTATCTTGACTTTTTAAGTATCGGATTCTTTCGTGTCTATATTGAATTATTTACGACATATTTACGACATACAATCGAAGCACTCAGAGCTCAGATTCGTCTCCTTACTCGTCCACGTCCATTGGTTTTTGAGTTCATAGTAATATTTACATAAACATGATAGATGTTCATAATTCAATTAATAATAAAATAAATAAAAATTAATGATTAAAATGAAAATTTGAGTTATTACAAGAACCAACGGTTCTGATTTCGAACTTATAGAACGTGGCAAGAAGAACGAGAGAATGTCATGACATTGAAATCTCTTCCAACGTGACGGAATTGGTCTCGGTCACTCTTCGGGACGGAATGGAAGAGGGGAGGAGAAGAAAATGAAAGAAAAACGAGTGTTTGAGAGAATAAGGAGAGAGAAAAATCAGAGCTAAGATTCTCCCTTTACCCTTAAAAAGGGCATAGAGTCAAGAAAAGAAAAGCAGTTAAGAAGGAAAGGAATCCATCGGAAAGAAGAAAAGCAGTTAAGAAGGAAAGGAATCCATCGGAAAGAACCAAGCTGTTTAGAGCGTCTTTGTTTTGTCACCTTACATGATCTGTTTTAAATATTTGGAAAGATAATAAAATGATCACATCAATTTATTCAATTTTAAAAATATTAATCAAATTAAATCTAACGCCATAAGATATCTAATAAAAATAGCATTTATTTGGAAGTTTGACCAGTGCCACCTCATTCTAATTTTAGACAGAGGCAACGCCTTTGTAAATAAAAAAAATATTTAAAAAAGAAAAAGGTTAATATATAACAATAAAAATGATTGATGAGAGAATTTGATAATATTTTTTAGAAAATAGGTACGGTCTCTATATAGTTCTAAATAGTCGTACAATATTAATTTTTATAAATATATATTTTATATAATTTTACTGAGGAAGGAGATATATGATAGTAGGTTTAATTTCTTTTATATTTTAAAATTAAAATTTTAAAAATTATGTTGGTAAAATATTATTTATATTTATTTGTACTTACCTAATATGATTTAATTTATTAAAATCTATTATATTTTTAATAGAAATCATTTTAGAAAATAGAAATGATCAATTAAAGAATTTATTGAAGAGGAATTTTGTAAAAAAAAAAAAAAAAAAAAAAAAATCATTAAAAAAAAGGAAAACAACGTCCAAGAAATAAAAAATAAAAAAAAAATCTCAGAAATTGTGGTATTTAAGAATAATAATAATTATTACTCCATTTTATAAACTTTTAATTAGCCATAACCATGCATGATGAGAAGAAAGTTGAGGACATATCTGAAAACAACTGTTGGAAGACGGGTCGGCATGCTAGGATGTTGGAACCGCTACCAGATTAATGTCTCCTCAACACGTGTCATTCTTCTGACACTACAAGACATTTTTAGACTGAGTAATCACCTACGTGTCAGTCGCCCAATGCTCTATGGTCCACTATCTGCCACGTAGACACTCCAAAGTGCCCATTTTGCCCTTTTTTTTGCGAATTGAGAAGCTCAAATTCTATATAAACTGAGTGGCAAGAATAAGTGGCAGACAACAATCTTGTGTTCTTAAGGCTAAGAATTTGAAACAGTCAGAGAGAGGGAGATGTCGTCGGAGCAGGAAAGATGTGAACTCGACGCCAGGGCTAGGCAAGGGGAGACTGTCGTACCCGGCGGAACTGGGGGGAAGAGTCTCGAAGCTCAGGAGCACCTGGCAGAAGGTGTACCGACTTGTCGACTTTTATACTTCTAATTCTCTAAAAACACCTTTTAATCCTTTGAAAAGAGCACTTAGGAAGCCAGAAACTTGGGGTACGGTCAAAATATGTAGTTTTGTCTAACCAATTCTAAGCTGAACCTACTAAAATCCTCACCTCAAGCAACTAACTATGAAAACTCTTTATACTGCCTTACAAGTACTGAACTGACTAGAGAGGTTTTGTTTGATGGTGAAATGCAGGGCGGAGCCGTGGGGGTCAGACGAGGAAGGAGCAGTTGGGACACGAAGGGTACCAAGAGATGGGCCGTAAAGGAGGGTTGAGCAACTCGGGTATGCCAGGAGGAGAGCGTGCGGCTGAGGAAGGGGTTGAAATTGACGAGTCCAAGTTCAGGGCCAAGTAAAAGCTTTCATAATGTCGTTGGCTTTCTTTTAAGTGTGTGCTTTCTTTTGGAGCATCTTGAATAAATAATGTCCTTGGATGCCTTGCCCTACAGTGTCGGGTGTGTATATGGATGTTTCTGCTTGAAGTGAGAAATTAATGTCCTTTCTAGAGTATATTCCTGTGAAGGACAGAGTGAACACCACCTAAAATCCTACATATGGCTAAACAGAACTAAATATCTAAGTGTTCTTCAATCCTAAGTGTTCTCAAGAACTAAATATCTTAATTATAACGATGTTGATCATTTTGAGAGGGTTACAAGTAAAATGCATCAAATAGAATATCAGAATCTGAATGAGAAGAAATTTAAGCCAGCGTAGTTGGTTGGCAGACCTGAAAAATATACGAGCAGTCGGAAGCAAGAGAACAGAATTCCAGTATGTATGCATATTCTGATTCAATTGCAACCTGAAGTAAGGAGACGTATCTCATTAGAAACCGAGAAAATTCACGTGTAATCTGTTGAAGGCTTTTAAGAACCGAGGAAATTTTGTTCCTACTTTAATCGTTGAATAAGAACTTAATTGTGATACAATCCTAAATCAAAGCTTTGAAATATGCTGGTAGAGATCCAAAACTGGTTTACCGAACCAGGCGAATGTAACCTGACTTGGGCTGGCTGCTGCTGGGGGAGTCCGCAGACTTTTGCTGTATGCTCTTGCTGGCATTGCGTTAGTCACGCATGTCTGTACGTGTACGTACGTTTGATTTTCCGCATGCTAGAGTTCAATGGCTGGTAGCAAGAGCAGTGACCAACAGCCCCAGCACAAGAAATGGCTGGGCACTGGCCTGAAATGTTAATGCAAACGAAGGTTAAAAAAATAAAAAATGACTCGACTCCACGAACTCAATCAATTCAATCATGGGTTGGGTGGGTTGGGTTGTTTAAGAATTATACTAAAATAAACCCATTCAAATTTATTAATAATTATTCATTTAATATATATACATATATATATATAATAACATAATTATTTTTTTGATAATTTATTCTAGAACTATTTGAGGTAATTTTTAAAAATATATATTTATAAATTTTAAATAAAACAAAAATTTGAATAACTATTTATGATCGAGTCATTGAGTTGTAATATGAATTGTTTGGATTGAAATTTTTTTTGTAATCCATATAAAAATATCTCAACTCAACCCACCAAAATCTGTAAAAAGAAATATAAAGAAGCTGACAAATCTGGCCTGGTAGTGGCAGGGAGGTACACGATTATGGACGTCATGGGGTTCGGACCACTTAAAGTTGTTGGATAGGGCAGAACGATAATGCTTTGACAAATAGCACAGAGAGAAACGGCTCTATGTAGGCAGTTTCTATGAACGCAAGCTACACTTTAAAGAAGAATTTGAGTACCTGATATTTGACATCGTACTTGACGGGGTCCTTGAGAAAGTATTTGAACTGCAAAAACCATAATAGTATGCATTAGTCGAGTATTAATGTTCGTTGCAACAAAAAGGAAAGTTCAGCTAGAAGGCTGATTGTCGAATCAAACACAACTATTCAATTATAATTAAAGAAAATAGAAAGAGATGGGATCACAATTTACACCCCAATACTTGAATACCAAATAATACCCCCCTTACATTACTAAACAGTTGTTCAGCAGCGGCTGCCTACTTAAGAGAAAACTGATACCATATGACGTTTCTTTAAAAGTATATACCTGGAAAAAAACTTGGGGAGCAATTAGAGCAAGGAGGGCTAATGCGTAATACGGCTTGCCAGCTCCCAACAGATAACCTGCAATAAGTAATAGTATTTGTGGTCACGTTCATTTCAAATATGGTAGAGGGAACAGTGTAATTAGCTTGCAAATCAAAGTCCCGATTCTAGTCCTTATGATTTCTAGATCTACATCGCAAATAAATAGCGATTTTCATTTTATACACATGGCAGGATGATTGCTTTTAAGCCTTTAGTATGAGAGACCCGTAAATGGTTTCTGTTGAGGAATGTGGGAAGTCCCACATTGGCTAATTTAGAGAATGATCATGGATTTTTAAGGAAGAAATATATCTCCATTGGCATGAGGCCTTTTGGGAAAAACCAAAAACAAATCCATGAGAGCTTATGCTCAAAGTGGACATTATCATATCCTCGTAGACATTCATGCTTTCTAACATTTTCTTTCAAGAATGCAGTTCATAGCAGCAAAGAACACCATCTTTCAGATCTTGGCATTCAGGAGTATTATTTTGGTAGAGAAGGCAAAGAGAGATCGAGCAATCTATCTTTCCAACAATCAGAATGTAGAATATTAAATATTCGCTTGTTGCAAACAAACTATTGGGATTCTTATCCCTATCTCAGTTAATTGTTAAGTTGAGAATCTGAGATGTCATCTGCAGTACTTTCAACATTGCTCAATTCCTTCGGTGGCTAACAAAGCTTAATAGATATAGGCACATTGGAGGTGATTCGATATTATAGAAGAGCATAATTGTTACAAAATGCAATAGAAGGGTGCATGTACGAAAAGATGAAACCCAAACAAGGTGAAGACCCTCCAAAATGTAAATTAGAAGAAAGGCAGAAGCAAAGAAATGATCAACTTATGTTCTTATTTTTCAGTACACTCAGAAAATGGTCTGGTGACCGTAATTTTGCGCATGGATTTAAAGTGAAGACCCCTTGAACAAAACAGTGCTAAAAGAATTACCAGCAACAGATAATTGAGTTATGTCAATAGCGCCAACGCAAATCCATTTAGCAGTTTCAGCACCAAAAGCTACTGGAAGTGACTGTAAGAGCAGTAAACAATAAAAGCTGACAATAGAATAACAAAACAAAAAGAGTCTGATAAGACCAAAATTTAGTTTTACAAATCAAAGACTGTTTTAGAATGAAATACCTGAAGTCCTAAAGCTCTATCCCCCTCAACACTTTTGAAATCATTTACAATGCCTATTCCAAACTGGTTAAGGCAAATCAGAAGGCAGTCGCATTAGTATTGGATTTTGTGAAAGTAGGAACTCAAAAAATGAATTGAGCGTACTCCAGCTATGCTGTACAAGAGTGTAAGAACCACAATATCAGGAGCGAGTGTTCCAAATAAAGCTTGACCTGCCCACCTGAGATTAAAAATTAGCTGTTACTGGAAAGGGAAAACTTATCATATTATAAAGAACAGAGAAAATTTTGGAATACATATGATTAATGTAGAGCCTGGAACAATCCAATTAACTTTATATAAACAATAAATTGAAGGTAACTGCAAACTAGCCATCGATTGGACGTTCCATGTATAGGATTCAAGTTCGACACACGTGGTTCCACTCGAAGTGCATTAGAAGTTTATAAAGTATTCGTTATCTAAATTTGTGTGGATAAAGTGTAATCATAACATTAGATTTCATGGTCAATAGAGAAAGGATGTTCTCTTTTGGTCAGCTTTTGCCCATAGGATAACAATATGCACAAAAGTCCAAGGCCATTCAAATGAGTGTGAATATTAATCACTGACCAGAGATACGAAGAAAGCTTTCAAATTTTCATATGAAACGCAATTGACTTTGTCGACCTGTCAATTGCAGTAATTTTGGTGACATTTTTATTCACTACCAATGTATATCAATTTACCAATTACTAAAGATCACAGGATTTCGCACCATGGTAAACTGATATAACTAGCTCCAAGAGCACAATTTCCAATCCATCCATTTTGTTTCAGCTGCAACCACAAAAAAATGCTCTTAGCATTCAGAAGATCCAATTTAGGAACAAAAACCTTAGTGTTACCTTTAGAGGTGGAGCAGAGTATATGTATGATAACAAAGAGCCACCCAGAGCAAGGTAAAAGACTATAGGAATGTCATGCCCTGCCTTAGAAGGATAAGAACGAAATTCAGGAAAAACAGTACATATGAAAGATGAGTATGTTCTATCAATTCAATGGACCTACCCACACATCTAACAAACCAGCCAAGCCAAGTCCTCCCAGAAGCAACACCCATATTTGTGCCATAACCTGATAAAATTTATGGAAGGAAGAAACCATCAAGGAAGGATAATATGCCTTTGCTAATGAATATCAAGTGGTTTAGCTCATACCTCATTCTCAGATATTGCCCCAGACGGGATTGGACGATAAGGTTCATTAATTGCATCAATTTCTCGATCATACCAATCATTGATCGTCTAAAAAACCAAAGTACCAGTTCTATTTTATTTGTGCACGAATAATACTTTCATAAGTCATAGGAAAGCTTTACATTAAAAAGAGTTTACCTGCGTGTAGCCAGTGAGAAATGGACCAGACATAAGCATGCAAGTAATTGATTTAGCCACATCCTCGAAATTCCAATGGAAGTTACCTGTGAAATTGCATGTATCATTGAAGGCATATTCAATGATTCAATGAGGTAACTAATCAATGAAGCAGAAAAAAGGTCAGTTAGTCCTATCCCTAATTTATCTGTACGTGTAATCACTCCTTTGACCACCATTGATGCATTGGACCATATAATACACAACACGAGAGTAGATCTTAAAGTTCTTATCAGAGAAGAATTCACTCTCATCATCAGACGACTAAGACATAAGTTGACGGTAATATGTGTTAGTGATTCATCAAAAACTTTTCAAATTCAATTTTAGTGTCTTATTATGAGAATTTGAGTACCAGAAGCAGCAGCTCCACACACTACTCCCCAAACCAAGGGCGGCCATGTAACAGGCTTTGTCAATTGAAGACGAATCTTCCATTTATTCTGCATAAAATGACATGAAGAACTTATTAACGACTTACTGTGATATGTACATTCAAATCTTCCTAAAAAACAAGCTTAGGACATGGTAACTCACAGTTTCTAGCGCAGCACCTTTAATTCCAAGAAGCTGGTTGAAGCTCGAACCACCACTCGCCGGCGCTTTATCTGGTGCCTGAGATTTAACTGATCAAAGCGAATAATCAAAATATAAATAAGCAGAAAATCATGAAAAGAAAAAAAAATAAATAAATAAAGCATCTCAAATTTAATCGTGTCTAAAGTTTTGAGAAATCTACACTGCAAGATTCAGAGTATTCCCCTGGTCAACATTAAAAACGAAGCAAAACGAAAAAAAAAAAAAAAAAAAAAAAAAAAAAAAAAAAAAAAAAAAAAAAAAAAAAAAAAAACGCATGAAAGACCTTCATTCTTGTCAGTTTCAGCGGCAATAACCAATAGTCTCCTTCCTGGAAAAATGAACAATCCGTCGTTATATAAAAAGAAATAGCACATGATATCTCAAAATCGACATTGAAGCTAGAGAAGTCCGTGAAGAATAACAAGAAACTCAGAACAGTCATGCACGTATCACAGAGTTTCATTCTTCGATTTCAAAGCTCTTGGATATCAATGTATATTCATTTATGTTGTTTTCAGAAACTGGTGAGGCATTACAGAGTGAACTCACTAGAAAACGAAACAGAAACCGGCGATAGAGCATACTGAATTCGAACTCGATTGGCTTGGATGCTCGATGATCTCACAAATGGAGCTGTATTCAGCGTCAACGCCATTGAAGCACTATCTCCAGTGTTTCTTCGAACTCCCACTAATACTCTAAGATACTGCGCGGAGAGAAAGAGGAGACACTATGGTGAAATTAACCAGCTAAGAATGTGAAACAAAAAATAATAATAATAATAATAATAATAAACATAGAAATAAAGTTAACCGGACTATTATCGAGGAGGGTAATTTTACTCTACATCTTAGCTTACCATAATCAACATGTTCTCACTTAAGTGGTGACCATGTTTCAAGTTGCAACAATATATTTATTAACATATTTTATAAACAAACTTTATATATTTATTAACATAATTTTTTTAACTATTAAAAAAATTTACAACATAATTTTTAATTTAAATATTATTTTTAAAATCTCAAAATTAATTAATTAATATATTTTTGTAATAGAGTCAAAAACCTATTTATATATTAAACGGGCAAGTCAGAGAATTAGATGGGAAGGAAGAATATAATCTCGTCCCCAACCCCATTTATCGGGGTAAAAAATATTTTACACTCACTTTCCTATTTAAGGTAAGTCTCAGTCGTAAAATAGACGGCTCGTGTATTAACAAATCAGCAAATAAATAAAATAAATAAATAGAAATAGTTGGGCCGGCCCACTGGGCTTATTCAGACGAGCGTTCGAGTAAGAGGGCAAGCTTGTCAAATGGATTAAGCCTTCCATTCTTTTATTTGTTCCTTTTTTTTTTTTTTTTTTTTTTTTTTTTTTTTTTTTTTTTTTTTTTTTTTTTTTTTTTTTTACAACTTTAGATCAGTTCCATGGTAAATTATTTCGGGTAAACTGCCAAATATATAGTCGACATTTTATTTACTATTGAATTGTATACATGAAAAAAATATATATCTCACATTTATATTCATATATTATTATAATAGATAGATTCAACGGTTATTATGCGACAACTATATTGTATCAATTTCATTAAATAAAATTATTCCATAATTTATATTTTTTTAATTTTTCTTTTCTTTATTATATAATTTATAAGACCTACACAAAATTATAGCTCACATCTTAAAAGTTTCTTTATAGGTAAAAATTAAAAAGACTTTGTTTTTATTTATTTATTATTATTAGAATTATATAATTAAACTCAAGTACGTTAAATCCTTAAATTAAAAAAAAAAAAACTTTAATGTTAGTTTTAGATAGAAACTATTAGTATTTTATTTAAAAATTAAACTCAATACTAATGTTTAAAATATCATTGAGTTTAAAAAGTTTAATTAATACCTATCCACAAAATTTAAAAGTAATATTAACACATTTACCCTTATTAAAAAAAATTTAAAATTTTTATCATCAATATATAGATGAAAATTATCTACTGACACCTCATAAATTATCTACAAATATTTTATTTTTATTTTGAAAAATTCAAAAGTATTTTTTAAAACATCGTATTAAGTGAGATATTTTTAAATTTTTTTAAAAAGTTTAAATGTATTAATCAAATTATTAAAAATTTAAGGTTTTTTTTTAATTTAAAATAGTTTTTAAACCATTTTGAAAGTTAGAAGAATATTTTGAAATAAAGTATTAACGATTTTCATCTAAAACTAACGGTAAATATATATATATATATAGTGTATTTTTATAAATTTAGCCTTTAAACTTCAATTATCGATTTTTAAAATAATAAAATTATCAACTTTTAAAATAATTGAGCTGCATTATGACAACTTAATGTTAACTAATTGAAAACATTAAAATAAAAAATATATTATAATCTTATCAATAACTTTGATGCGAAAATTAATAAATATAAATAATAAATATTAAAAAACGTGATTAGTGATTAAGGTTGAGCAAATAATAATCTCCTTCCAAAGATATATATATATATATATATATATTATTGGAGCACTACCACTTTAAAATAAAATAAAATAATAAAATAAAAAAGGCAGTTTCAACCCATTTCCACCTTTTAATTTATTTACTATTTAATATAAATAAAGTTGAAAATGATTTTCCACTAAAAGAAAGGAACATAAAAGTAACTAAATTACCACGTTATAAATTTACACTAAAAAAAACTCTTTAAATAACCATTTTATATTGTAAAAAAATGGTAGTTGCTCGCAATTTCTTTATCATATAATAATTTTTTAAACTTAAAAAAATATATGTATATTTATTTTTATTTCAAATCAATTTGGGGTAACTACTTCTTTTTGGCCTATCTTAAAAATAATACAAATAGTACCAAAAAAAAAAAAACTATTTTAACTATACTTTTTTTTTTCTTTTTCAAGAATATTGTTTAATATATTCTGGAATTTCCTTTTTATTATCATTATTTTCGGGGGTTAAATTAGTGATTGGAGTAATTCAAATAGAGTCCACGCTCTAACCTAGTTGAAATCTTTGGGCCTACCTCCATTCCTATGGGACTCATATGAGACGAAAGCTCCATGTTCTCTTTTGAAGCTGAGTCTTTCCAACAATGGGGCCTAGAGACCGATATGATGATTGGTTTAGGTAGGGCGGCCAGCCTACTACGGACACCTGTAGGGATTAGTGCTTGAAGCCGCAATCGACAAAGTTACGCATGGGACTCACCCTTTACCTCGGAATGAAGAGGGATAACATAACATATCATATTACAAGACCGAGGCGAGATTTAACATCCTAATACGTTCGAGTTGGTTAGATTGACCTGATAAAAACAATGTCAACCCACGAATCGAAACGAATGTTCGGTTTTCTAAAATTTAAATTGAAACTATCCTCTCCACCCACATTTGAACTCTTAACATGTGATACGGTCTCGAAGGTGCCGTTCAATTTGGCTTCATCGTTGAAGCACATCGACCACTGTGTTTTACTCTCAAATTTAGACAAACAACTTCTTCACGTGGCTTTCACAGCTTGTGGATGAGAACAAAGAGATCTATTGTTTCTTCTTAAGCTTTATGATTTACTTAAAAATTATTTTCTAAATTTGATACTATTTCGACTAGGGTTAAATTGGTGGCTCGAACAGGGATCAAGGTTGGCTGGTGAGACGATGGTAGATAAACTTCACCGTAGAGAGGAAAACAACCCGGATCAGAAGCTAATGCCCCTAAATGACCGCTTAGTGATAAACGAGGTAAGAGTGCAGAGACAATCATGAGGTTTGCCTAGAAGTAGCCACCCTAGAAAGAGTGTGTTTTATAGGTCATTGATCTAGTGCTTTTGTGCTAAAGATGAACGGAGCTAAGCGATCTGCCAAAATTGTAACATGTAAAAATGCATTGGTAGGAGAGCATTTCGCCTTAGAGGGAAGCACCCGCAGAATAGAGTTCACAATCCAAAATCAACCAAACTAACCCAACTCAACTCTCTATTCCCGAGTAGATAGAGTTAGATTATAACTCTATTTTCAGATTGGTCGTGTTGATCCCGAAAAAAAAAAAAAAAAAGTATCAACTCGTGAACCGATCTGAATTTTCTATTTTTCAAAAATTAACCCAACTTAAAAGAAATTCTAACCCAACTCGACTCTACTCAACTCAACACGTTTATAGTTTTAATTGGATAGTTCGAGTTAATCAGATTCTCAGATTATATGAACGCCACTCAACTGAAGACGATGTCTAGCACTTGGTTTCCAAAGGAATCCATATCCAACACACATGAAAGCAAAGCAATCCACCATTGCCAAAGATTCATGGCTTTAATAATTTAGCTTATATGCTAAACTCCGGTAACATCGCCTCCTCCAATAAATAATTCACTGATAATGTTACACTCGACTAAATGAGAAGTACACGAGTAAAGGAGAAATATATGAATAAATCGAGACTACATTTGAATGATAACGATTTTCATGATAAGATGACTAATAAAAACTTAAAAGAATTAAAAGTCTCTGCCTATATCAATAGAGCGCACCTTCATTTTCAGCTGTTCAATCATAGAAAATTTAAATTTAAGCGTATCATAAGATGCATGTAAGTGAGAACAAATCATGTTGGATGATGACAAGAGAATTTCGAGGCACACAGATCACGAATCCTGATCATGGGTACCACTTCAGTCCTAATAAGATTCTAAATCAAACACGAACATATATTTTAAAATTGGCAACATTTATGTAGACAATTTCAAAAAAATTCTTTTAACGTTCAGCAATATAACCGTACAAAATCAATCATCAACTTTTGTGACAAGAATTGATATCGTATCTCTGAATTAGACTTGAATTGACAATTTAAAAAATCTTCATTATTCTATAATCGATATTCTTTTCCCATCTCCATCCCCATCTCGGAACGTGTAGCGAAAGCATATTCCAAGAACCCTTCCCTTGGACAAGGACATGTCTTGGGAGATGCCATATTTGTTGTGTGATGTGCACTAAACTTGCCGCAAGGAACCAAACGATCTGAATTAATATATATATATATATATATATATATATATATATATATATATATAGGTTTTTTTTTTGGGATATTTTACTTAAATTTAATTATTTTATTAATTTTATTAAAAAACTTAAATATTCAGAATCATTGCCTTTGGCATACGTAATGCTAATAAGGAAATATTTGGTTAATAATTATTTTTTAAAAATAAAAAGTTTTTGCAAACTCTATTTATTTATTTATTTATTTATTTTTTTGGAAATAATATTATTTCTAAAATTGAGATGAAATTAAACCAAATAAATTAAATAATGTTAATTCAATTTGAAAATATGGTTTACACCTAAATTCAATTCTATCTTAAATATTATTACGAAAATTATGAATTTTTAATTTTTTTAATTCACAAATCTATTAAATATAAAATTAAGAGTTTGTGATAACAATTAATTTGTAATTTTTTTAATACATGAATATATAAATTTATATTTTAATATAGATAAAAATAATTTTATAGAGGGTAGGGCGGACCCACGAGGGACTAATTTCACGAAGCTGAGCTGGAAACATGATCGAGATCGGCCAAATCTTATCCATTTTATTTATAAAAAATAAAAAAATAAATATATAAAGCAAGAAATCATTGTTCCCTGATTGATAAAAATATATATTATATTTCAGTTATTTTCTAATTATTTTTTCCATCATTGTATTTCTCAACTCAACCATTCCTCAAGGTCCAATTCATAATTAATTACATAAATATTTAGAATTTGATTCATTTTTTTAATAATTAAATTAGCTTGATAATCAATTTTATTATTGTATAATTTAAAATTTAGCACAGGAAAGATTATGAATTTATAAGTGAGGAATACTATCTCCATTAGTATGAAGTCTTTTGGGGATATCCAAAACAAACCATGAGAGCTTATGTTCAAAGTGGATAATATCATATCATTGTGGAGAGTTGTGATTCTTAACATAGTATCAGAGTCATGCCCTAAACTTAGTCAAGTTAATAGAATTCTCAAATATCGAACAAAGAATTATGAGCCTCGAAGGTATAGTCAAAAGTGACTAAAGTGTCGAACAAAGGGTGTACTTTGTTCAAGGGCTCTTGAGAAAGGAGTCGAGCTTCGATTAAGAGGAGACTTATAGTGTAATTTGTTCGAGGGGAGGATTGTTGAGGATTATTGAGAGTGAGTCTCATATTTGTTACTTTAGTGGAAGATCAAGGATTTATAAGTGAGGAATGCTATCTTCATTGGTATGAGGCCTTTCGGTGAATCCCAAAGCAAAGCCATGAGAGCTTATGCTCAAAGTGGATAATATCATATCATTGTGGAGAGTTGTGATTCCTAATAATTAATCTAAAAATTGTTCTCATTCAGATATTGTCTCGGTTCATTAATACACTGCTTTCTTACTCACGTGTCACTATATATTCCTTCTAAACAAGTAGTACTTACAAATCTATATTCCATGAACTTATCAATAGAAGACGAATATTTTTATAAATAATTATATTTATAAGAATTATTTAAGTTAATAATTAATTTTTTTTTTTTACTTCCAAACTAGGTTATATATATATATATATTTTAATGTTTTATGTATATTTATAAATAATATTGTTTAATCTTTAATATCGATATTTTATTTTCCAATTTATAAATTTATCGATAAATATTTAATAATTCAATATACCTTTGCATAAAATAAAAATAATAATAATCCACACATTTTCAAGATGCCACAGACACGGCAGGCTTGAAAGAGACCTCGATCCACTCTTCTCATAACACGATTCTCCATTTCCCTCTTGTGGGCCCCACCATTTTACACGTGCTCATGCCACGCCGATAGAATTTTTATTTTTATATTTTAAACTTCAAAATAACGTCATATATGAAAATAAAAAAAAAAGTGATATTTTTATTAAGAATATTAATATAAAATAAATGATAATGGATGTGACCACGTCAATTGGAGAGAAGAACAAGTGTCAATAAGGACGTTGAACCCAAAGGAAGGTTAACTGTGAAATCCCACATTGATTAGAGAGAAGAACGAAACATTCTGTGTAGAAACATTTCTCTAGCAGAACATACGTGTTTTAAAAACTTTAGTGAAAACTCGAAATAGAAAACCCAAAAATGACAATATCGGAAAGTTGTGGGCTTGGATTATTACAATTAACATGTATTTATTATCTAAAAATTAGAAGTGTTTATTGTATCTCATTGTTATAATAGTTTATTTCTTAAAATAAAATTCAAATAATTAATAAATCAATTTCAACACATATAGAGTTGTAAACCTATCTCGAGTATCATAATAATCCCAACTAGAAGAGCAATTGGTCTGCATTCCACCGAGCTAGTTAGTTGCTGTTGCTTTTGCGTTACTACAAGCCTGCTTATCAGTGTATTCCCCCTACTTATGACTGGACCTTAGGCAGTCGAGTCAATTCAATCCTCTCATTCACCTTCAAACACGAGGTCAAGCTATTTTCCTCTCGAAGGGGGTCAGTCCAAGATCCTACTCTTGCTCTACAAAGACTTACCGAGCCGAGTTCAATCAGGAAAAGGGGAGGGGGTCGGTTGAGTCTCATTAATCTTTCTTCTTCTTTTACTGCTCAGGGAGAGGAAATGGTTTGACCTCCCATAGTGGTCCTTGCTTTTAATAAAGCGGAGCGGTCATCTCTCCTATTGTCGTTTCTAACTATCACTCCAAACTCCAACGTGTCTGTTAAAAAAAAAACATCTTAATTGAACTTGAAAGACTTAGACTCGAGAGGCATCTATGACATGAATCATTCTCGATCAGTGTGATACGGATGAAAATTAATCGAAGGGAAGGGTAAAATGGAACTTTCTCCCATTATATATATTATGAAAAACTTTGTCCTTTTTCTAATTTCCAAGCTAAATTCCACACCTCCTTAAACTTTAAGAAAAATCATCAGCAAACTTTTCAACTGAATTTTTGTCATTTCCTTTAAAAAAAAAGATGTCAAATAAAGACATATGAGATCATATATATAACCCAACAATCCAATAATGATTAAAAAAATAAAGGAATAAATACAACATTAGGAATAATTAAGATATTATAAAATAACTATACAAAAAGGTGTTAAATTTCAATTCAACATGCACGATAGTGGAGATTTAAACTAGTTGTAACGACTCGACTTAACACTGTTTGTTTTTTTAAAGTATATGAAAAATGGTATTAGAGTGGTAGTTTTTGCAGTAAGACGTGGTTCGAAGACGAACCAAAGCGAAATTTGGTAGACATGTGACACCCAACTAAATAAGAGGTACATGAATGAACGAGACCCTATCGAAATGAGAGGGGTCCTATAGATAGAATGACAAAAAAATGTTTAAAGGAAATAAAAATTACTACTTATACCAACAAGATGTACTTTTATCTTCTGTAATTTAATTATGGGTACTTCATAGTTAAGCATTGTTGGGTGACCTCTTAAATTTTTTTTTATATGATACTGTTAATTATGACAAAATATGTTGAAAGGACTTGTGTTAGCATGTGGGGATAGTTTTTACTGTTAAGAATCAATTTATGGAGGACGGACGAACTTGTACTTGTTTGGACTACATTTGAATTTATTTGTCAAACGAACCTAATAAATTTATCAATGAACAACTTAATTATATATTTAAAAATTAAAAATATATTTTTGTATTAGATACAACAAAAACTTGAAAAGTTTTAAAAATTAATACATTTTTTAAAAAAATTATGGAATGAAACTTAATATCAATAACTTTATCCAACAAAATTAATAATAAAACACTTCAATTTTGTTACATAAAATTAAATAAAAATATAAAGTCAATGTGTTTTAATAATAATATAATAAGGATCAAAATTAAATTAATTAATTTTATCATATTTATAAAATAAAGAGATCTTTAAAAAATTAAAAAGCTTTTAAATGAATAAAATAGGATTTTATTAAGAGCGAAAAAT
The DNA here is from genome assembly GCF_002738345.1 of Cucurbita maxima. Classification (NCBI taxonomy): domain Eukaryota; kingdom Viridiplantae; phylum Streptophyta; class Magnoliopsida; order Cucurbitales; family Cucurbitaceae; genus Cucurbita; species Cucurbita maxima. The sequence goes on along the minus strand of NW_019272020.1, from coordinate 5,292,687 downwards.
AAAGAAAAAGAAAAAAGAAAAAAGAAAAAAGAAAAAAAACCCTAATAGGAAATATATAAACAGAAAAATCTAAAAATTGGAGAGAGAGGGCGGAGTAGGAGAGAGAAAAAGCTCTCTCTTCCTCTGTGTGTGCAGTCTCACTGGGCTCTCTCCCTGATATCTCTTCCTCTATAAATATCAAAGCAGAGCCTCGGCTGCTCGAATAAATCGGTGCTCTGTTAAGGATTTTGGCGCACTGTAATTTGCTGCTAACGATTCACAACTCTGTCTCTCAGGTTAGGGGCGTGTCGTTTTCTCATACCCAACTCCGATGGATACTTATCCGCTGCACATGGCTATGGCGGCTCTGATAGGGGCCTCTTTCGTCGCTGTTTCGGCGTATTATATGCACCGGAAAACCCTAACTCAGCTGCTGGAGTTTGCCAAGACTGTCGAGAGGGAAAGGGAGAGGGAAGATAACTTGGAGGTTGACTCGCCTCAGCATTCGAAGAAGCAGCGCGGCCATGTACGGCGGAAGGGGAACGGCTACAATCGGCGAGGCTCCGCTTCGCTGCCGGACGTCACTGCTATTTCCGGTGGGACTGATGGAGACGAGAAGCGAAATGGACAGGTGCTTCTGGACGTGATTCCGGCAGGGCTGCCGAGGTTACACACACTCCCTGAAGGTATGGATTCGATGGATTTTTCTACCGGAGATTTATGGACTTTATCTGCATAAAAGTTATTCAGTTTTGTGTAGTGGTTTATGCATCATGGTTTTGTTGGATTTCGAGGGGAATGCTTCGCTTTTTAACATCTACTGGTACTGGATGCCTCTATGGTGCTTTTGGTTCTAAATAATTTAGACGGAGGCTTATCACTCACTACTCTGTTTCAATTTATACGGCTGATGAATTATCTTGAACTTTAGAATCGTGATTAACTATTAAGTTCTAATGAATCGGTCGATGCGCTACTGTCTGAATCGTAGCTCATTGATATGAGGACTTCCTGTGCGGGTCTTCTTAAGACGATTCCAAATTTGGAGTATCTTAATCTTCGTGTGACGGATAATACTGTAGATATCGTGTTTAAGTAAGGTCGTGAACTTTTCTCTTACCCCATTTGTGAAAATTAAACATGGTCTTATTCAGCTGATTACTTCTTTAGCCATGCAATCCAAGGAGTCTCGTGTCATGTATTTCAGAATCCGATAGTTAAATATTTTATTTCTAAAATGTTCTGCTTATCTGTAACATAACCTGCTAACCTTGAGATTATTGGGATTCCTTCATGCTCATCTTGATGTCTTTTCTCCCTTCCTTTGGAAATATAAAACGGATTATCCTTCCATTTAGACAATTAAAAGAATTTGGTATGGATATCCAGGGCATAGGAAATGGATAGTGATTAAAGTTTGACTGTTTCTTATTAAAAAGATAAAGCTTGAAGTCTTAACAACTCATCAAGTATGGTAATCTAAATTCTCAAGTCAATGGGTTTAAAGATGATATGGATATTGCGTGACAATGTTTGGTAGGAGATCACGCATGAGCTAAGGCAATTTGCTCCAGTTCATATCATTTTGGATATATCATTTTGACTTGATTCCTAATCTGTGTTTTAAGAACTTTCTAGGATATTGGTGGCCCATGGCTTTTCAAAATAGACTATAGTTAGCACTTGGCATCAATAGGTTGATTCAACTATCCTTTTGGCTCATGTTTTTGATGCAAGTCCAACTTCAGAACTCATGATTTCATTCTGCCAAGAAAACTCCAGATTATCTAAATTATCCTTGCAATCCTTCATACAAATTTTTACGTATATATATTAAGATTGAATTACCTATATTAATGTACTTTTCCCTCCAAATAATCAATTGTATCAGGGAAAAATTCTACCAAGAGATCAATTCGGCCTACTTCACCGAAGTCACCCATTGCAAGTACGAGTGCCTTTGAGAGCGTTGAAGGATCGGATGAAGACGATAATATAGCTGAGGATACTAAATTAAATTCAGCATATCTGCTTGCTAATGGAAATGCAGTGAGTACTTAACTCCCTTGCATGTTCTTAGTTTCTTGGACACCTAATGGCCTCTGGAGCTTGGGAGAATTTATAGTGTTGCATTTAAACCCCACGTGCAGGGTGCAGAATGTAAGGGCATATTTGAAAATCTTCCTGATCACATTAATGCCAGTGGTGAGCAGATTGCGTTGGCTGCTTCAAGTATGATTCGATCTCATAGTGTATCAGGTGATCTGCATGGTGTTCAGCCTGATCCAATCGCAGCTGATATTTTGAGGAAAGAGCCTGAGCAAGAAACCTTTGTACGGCTCAAAATTACCCCATCTGGTATTACTAATTGGAAACTTTTTATGTGATTTATTTCTTGTCTTTCCCTGGCCATTAGATAACAATACTATACAGTCATGATTTTAAGGTGCTTAACATGGTAACATAGGCTTATTTGTTTGTGTTATGGCTGTATATTATTGTAATCTTTCATAAAGAATGTATAACGCAATAATATGTTCTCTGTATAGAAAACACAAACTGAGGTAAGTATGCCATGCTATTTGTTGTATTGAATGAATTATTAGGTACTTTGTTCATACGCAAGCTCATTGGTCAATAGTTGAAGTAAAATTGAATTGGATTTTTTCTCACATGTATGCAGACTTGATGTTTAATATATTTCTATTTGTCTGACGCTTTTCTAGAGGTACCATTACCTGATGAAGTAGAGTCATATCTGGTTCTTCAAGAATGCCTTGAGATGCGTAAACGATATGTATTCAGGGAAGCTGTTGCTCCATGGGAGAAAGAAATCATATCCGACCCTAGTACACCGAAACCTAATCCCGATCCATTTCAATACACTTCTGAGGGCAAGTCTGATGTGAGTTTGTCATCGTTGACAAATAGTTTTAGTATATTGTGCTGCATGTTACTAATTTTGCTTCAAAGTCCTTCGTTTTCATAGTTATGCATTTTATTTTGTTGTTCCTCTTAGTCAATTTATATTTTCTTTCTGCAGCATCATTTTGAGATGCAAGACGGGGTCATTCACGTCTATGCAGACAAAGATTGTAAGAACATGAGAGTTATCCACAAACTTCTGATGTCTATTCTTAATTGCTCGTCTTATGAGTTTTATTTGAATTATTTGCAGCGAAGGAAGAACTTTTTCCTGTTGCTGATGCAACCACCTTCTTTACTGATCTTCATCACATACTTAGAGTCACTGCAGCAGGAAACATTAGAACTCTGTGCCACCATCGACTGAATCTTCTCGAACAGGCATGTGTCCTGTAAACCTTTAGTTATTGAAATATTTGTTATGTTTCTATTTTGCATCCCTGATGAATATCCCATATATTCACGTCATTCAGAAATTCAATCTTCATCTGATGCTTAATGCGGACAAGGAATTTCTGGCTCAGAAAAGTGCTCCACACCGTGACTTTTACAATGTCAGGAAAGTTGATACTCATGTTCATCACTCTGCGTGCATGAACCAGAAACATCTCTTAAGATTTATCAAGTCCAAGTTGAGAAAAGAGCCTGATGAGGTAATGAATGTGATATTGTTTCTTCCCGTATCTATTATGGTTGTAAACATTGATGCTCCACATCTTAAAATTCATTCTGTTAACTGCTTCTAGGCATTTTCTTTCTTATTAAACAAATAATGGTGGATATATTCCTCTACTTAGGTTGTAATATTTCGGGATGGTACATATTTGACCTTGAAAGAAGTTTTTGAGAGCTTGGACTTATCTGGGTAAGTTTTTCCTTGTCCATTTTTCTTTTATAGTGAATAGTCACTTTTATTCAAAATCCGAAAAGGGAAAACAAAAGATACTGATTTTATCCAATTCGAACTTTTATTAATATGTCCGAGTCTGGAATATTGATTTCTTTTGACATATGGAGCACAGGTACGACTTAAATGTTGACCTCTTGGATGTTCATGCTGACAAGAGCACATTTCATCGCTTTGACAAGTTTAATCTTAAATACAACCCCTGTGGTCAAAGTAGGCTCAGGGAGATCTTCCTAAAGCAGGATAACCTAATTCAAGGTATATGTTGCTTACTTCATAAACTTTTAGATTTGACATTAGAATAGTGTGACAGTTTGATTTTGGTTGCACATTCTCCTGTGTTGCATATTTGGTTGCACATTCTCCTGTGTTGCATATTTGATTGGTCAATTTTGGTTTCAGGGCTGTGATTTGCAAACTGAAATTAGTTTAAGGAATAAGGAGCATTTATAACCTTCTAACCAAAGCCTTGCATTTGCTGTTTATGTAATGATAATTTTTTTTCAACGGTTAGATGGAAGCTCTCTCTCTCACTCATTTACGCACACACAAAATTCGGTGTTCTTTTAAGTTCAAAGCGTACTGAAGTGTTATAGCCCTTTGGAGCTTAAGTGCGTGGTGCAAAAAGAATAAAATAGAATGCAGGTTTCATTTATGAGGCACATAATAAAAAATGTAAACAAAGTTTTAAATATGAAGAAAAATAAATGATAAATAATAAGATGATAAAATTTAAGAAAATAGAGATGTTATTCGAGTTTGTAAGAAATTCATGTATTTCTTTCTTATAAAAATAAAATAAATAAAGTAGGAAATTAGGCTTGGGGAGCACACCACAAGTGCTGAGGTGCATCTCCAATCGGGCTTCATTAAGGAAGGAGGCTGCACCTCAGTGGGCTTTTTGAAACACTATATAGAATATTGTTGACAGATGCTTGGATATCTTCAACCCGGGTCTATGAACATATTTTCTCAAAGACATAACTTCATACACCCTACACGTGCATTCTGTTCTCATATAACTTTATATTCCCCGCATATCCCATGTCTGTCAATCTTTTTATCAATGGATCATGATAGCATGCACGTGTTTTGTTACTGGTTTAAATGACCAGAGATGTGGTTGTAGATATAGACTATGGATTATAGTGTCATGAATCTAGTATCCTTAAGCAATTTTACTATATTAGTGCATTTCATTAGTTTTTGATATTTGGATGGATGTCTATTTGAAGGCCGTTTCCTTGGTGAGGTGACCAAACAAGTATTTTCTGATCTTGGTGCAAGTAAATATCAGGTGCATCATTCTTCCTTCTTTATAGTCAGATACGCTATTTTGAATTCATTTGTTTTATGGCGTGGATTTTCTCTGGCATATACTATGTATATTCTCAATCTATCTGTAGTGTATTCTCTGTTCGTTAAACGTGTGCATAGAACAAATTTTTAGATGAAGGGGAAAAGAAAATAGATAGTTCATCTTTGTGTGTTTTTAGTAAATTCTATGACGTCAACTCCCTATAAGTGAATCTAAACTGATCCTTTTTCCCCTCTCTAAAACATTAGTCTGGCGGGGAGCTGCTAGAAGAGAATAAATACAACTAACACTCGTTGCAAGAAAGAGCTCTAATAATTTGTAATAAAGGAAAAAAGAAAAATCACAAAAGACTTGGAAGAAAAAGCTAAATAAGTGAATCAAAACAGACAGATTCCAGACATCCTCCAAGTGTCCTGTACGGCTCATAAATCCTCTCGTTCATTTTGAGTCAAATGTATCTAAAGGTTGATACAAAATTGGTTTGCCATGGTAACTCTACTTCAAAAAGGGAATTCAGAATTACATTCATGGATGTGTTGTGACAGTTAGAGGGGATATGTCTTGGACAACCCAAAAACTTTTAGATGCTGGCTGTCGGTACATGAGAATGAGAAGAGTACCAAACCAAAAGGCTCTTCCAATTTAGATTTCGTGTACAGTTAGATGCTTGGCCTCTCTTGTTGGATTGACTTTTTGTATATCCTTTTATATTCTTTTATCTCTATGAAAGCTCAGTTTCTTTATTTAAAAAAAAAAAAAAAAAAAATCCTTTATAGACTATGTTTGAACTCTAGACACCTATCACCGCAGTATCTGAAAGCTCGTCATCATGCACCAATTCTAAGGACTTCTTTACAGGGGGAGTAATAAGATTGCACTTTAGGAAAGTCTCTAAAAGGTATTTTGAAACGGGTTCACTCTTCAAGACTTCCCCTAGCTACAATGGACATGGAAGAATCTCTAGACTCAAAAGTTTGGACCAAACTTAAGCAAACTGTTATTTGACAAACTTTGCAGAAGAAACAAAGTCGAGGGGGTTATCCATTTTTGTTGAGAGACGAATAATTTTTTTAGAAGAAGCTTCATGTCTATCCCATCCCTTAACAAAGGATTCCAACCTAAGCTTTAATTTTTGTAGAGAAATAAGTTTTTTTCTTCAGCCCTTCTCTTAATCCTTATCTTGTCTTCAATTCTTGATGTTGTAAAGTCCAATGATTACTGGATGAGACATTTCCTATCTCATTTAACCGTACTAAAACTTATACCTACAGTGCACCTTTTGGACATTAAAATAGACTTCGGTGCTTTTGTACAAAAGAAAATGTAAATAATGGATATTTATTTTTAATATGTGAATGAGAAATGGTGGAGTTATTTCAATAAAGTTCCATATTCACATACTGCGTGCAATGTTTGTTTTTATTTCCAGATATTCATTTAGAAAATTGTAATTGTAATATAATTGACCTTTTTATGCTAATGAATTATTTCCTATTCTTTTCCAGTCTATGAAATAAATTTTTTTCCTAGTGATATATGTTGAGGACCATGTACAGAATCTTTTACTTCGTCCTTTGCATCTCTAATAAGGAATCACAATAAACGAAGTAAGATTCAGATTACTTAGTTGATCAAACATCTCAAAGCAAGAACACTTGTTTGAGATTCAAATCACTCCACAAGCAAAATTAATCATATCAATCTTGAATGATTCTAAACATGCAACCTAACCTACATAGAATTTCAAAGAAACTTGGCCCTAATGACAAGGAATCACTCTAAGGGAAAGTAAAATTTGGATTAACTTGTTGATCAAATATCTCAAGACAAGAATACTTCTTTGAGATTTGAATCACTCCACAAGTAAGATTAATCATGTCAAGTTTGAATGATTCTAAACATGGAATCTAAACTACATAGAATTGCAAAGAAACTTAGCAGCCATTTGCTAAAGGAAAGCATAAATGCTATTTTTACTACATTTTCCAAGTCTACCTTTCAAAGATAACATACATGATTTTATATAGCTTCAAGATGAGAACCCTTGACCTTCTATGAGGCATTTAAAGAGTTGTAACCTTTCATATTTTATGACCATAATTAGCCACTATGTAAATGTAATGATAAAATAAATAAGTTCTAAAATACATTAATAACATACCATAACTCTAAATTATTATCCATCCAAAATTTGTAACCATCCAAGAATAAATGAAATTTGGTTCTTCTTTAATGTGGTGATGATTTGAACAACATTTTCTTCACATCTTTCTTGAAGTTTATCTTGCAGCCTTTGTTCATATGAATCTTTGTATTAATATTTGGAAGGTTACATGTCCACGCTATATGGAGTAAGCAAGTCAGAGTACGTATTCCTGTTGACATCAAAAAACGTTAAAAAACAAAAAAAGAAATAAAAAAGAAAAGAGAGGATGGGGTAGTACATAGATCAACTAGAAAAAACACACTCGTCTCTTGATACTTGAACTATTTCCCTTCTGATGCATCAGAATATCCTTGACGGGCTGTAAGCGTTTTTGGTTGAATTAAAGAAGCCGATGAGCTAAAGAATTGGTACATAGATCAACTAGAAAAAACACACTCGTCTCTTGATACTTGAACTATTTCCCTTCTGATGCATCAGAATATCCTTGAGGGGCTATAAGCGTTTTTGGTTGAATTAAAGAAGCCGATGAGCTAAAGAATTGGTACAAAGTTTTTACCAGCCTATTTTTGGCTCTGTATAAAACTTCAGATGACGTGGATGCATGAAAAATAAACTCATGGTAGCTTTATGCAAATTTAATATAGATGAAAATAATAGTGTCCTTCCTCCTCTAAAGATATTGATCCCCCTCTATTTTTCCATGTTTGATGTTTCATTCTTTTACTGCAGATGGCTGAATATCGGATATCTATATATGGAAGGAAGCAAAGTGAATGGGATCAACTTGCCAGTTGGATAATTAATAATGATTTATACAGTGAAAATGTCGTGTGGTTAATTCAGGTAATGCTTCAAAAGCTCAAGAGAAAAAAAAAGGTCCTTTTGGCTTATCATATATGCCTGGCTTGTCATGTCAAATTTGTCACCAACTTTATGCCACAGTTTTAACTTTACCTAATGCTTCTCGTGAAAATTAGAGTTTGTGGTCATAAGTTTTATGCTTCACAACGACACTGAGAAGTACTTGCTTTTCTGAAATTTGCTTTACTTTTGTATCTGACGATGTTAATCTTAATGCTGCTTATTTCTTTCTTATTTTATTATGGTTTGCATTTCAGCTGCCACGACTTTACAATGTGTATAAGGAAATGGGGATTGTGACTTCATTTCAAAACATTCTTGACAACATCTTCATTCCGTTATTTGAGGCCACGGTGGATCCAGATTCACATCCGCAGTTGCATGTATTCTTGAAACAGGTTTTTTATCAACCAAAAGAATCTTCAATTTATCTTACAAGAGCTTCTCAGTCTGTTTATACGAAGATAGTGTCTGAATATGTTCTACTGATTTTTGTAGGGATGATCTGAAACTATTGTTGATAAAATTGCGTTCTCATTTATTCTCCCATTATAACTTATGTTTTATTTATTTTTTAAAGCAACCTATGTTACACCATAAACTTTTTGACTCAATGTGGGTGCAAAATTTTTAATTTTATTCTCTTTTATGAACTTTTCAGGTTGTTGGTTTGGATTTGGTTGATGATGAGAGCAAGCCTGAACGACGCCCTACCAAGCACATGCCAACACCTGCTCAGTGGACGAATGTTTTTAATCCTGCATTCTCATACTATGTCTATTACTGCTATGCCAATCTCTATACACTAAACAAGGTTTCGCCAAACGATCTAAAGTGCTTTACTTTATCTCATATCTTTTATCAAATTTTGTAGTACATGGCAGTCCATTACTTGAATGCATAGTATAAATAGCCCATTTTAAAATTTTGTACTTAATCTTACAACTTTAGACGAATCTGTTTTAAAATAAATTATATCTTGGTGGCATTTTAGAGGTTTTATTTTTATTCCTCGCCGTTTTTGGGCTTTCTCATTGTTTCCTGCATTGATATCATGATGGATGCTTTGGCCTGTGCTTCCTCCATGTTTAACTTTTTTTTAAGGGTTATATAACCTTTTGAATTTGCTTTTCAGCTTCGTGAATCAAAGGGCATGACCACTATAAATCTTCGTCCACATTCTGGAGAGGTACTTTGGAAATCTATTCAAATTTGATGCATGCGTTACATTTTTACGTTCAACTTATGAATATAATTCTTTTCAGGCTGGTGATATTGACCACCTTGCTACAACTTTCCTAACTGCTCATAGCATTGCACATGGAATCAATTTGAGGAAGTCTCCAGTTCTTCAGTACTTATATTATCTAGCACAGGTAGGGATGCAGACAACAATTTCTTCCTATTGAACTCGGAATTCTCATTGTTACAGTCCCTTATTTTAAACACGACATGTGCATTTACAGGTTGGTCTTGCTATGTCTCCCCTCAGCAACAACTCCCTGTTTTTGGACTATCATCGGAATCCGTTTCCCGTATTCTTTTCTCGTGGTCTAAATGTCTCTCTTTCTACTGACGATCCTCTTCAAATCCACCTAACAAAAGAGCCTCTGGTGGAAGAATATAGCATAGCTGCTTCGGTGAGTATCTTTCCTTGACCATGTGTATAAGGTTAAATTTCTGTAATTTTATGCGGTATGAGAACCAGATTTTATGAAGGTTCACTTTTTTTTTAAATCTTTTGAAATTGGAAGTTCAAATTTATTTTTACAGGTCTGGAAGCTAAGTTCATGTGACCTATGTGAAATAGCTCGCAATTCTGTTTACCAATCAGGTTTCTCTCATGCTCTGAAGGTACATACAGAACTATGGAGCAATATAAATTATTAATCCCCCACCCGTCTACTATGATTTATGATGCATTGAAAATATTCCTCTTATTAAATTCCTGAATCCGCATATGTTGCATCCAACTATGATCGTAAACATCCATGTTTCTATGTCGCGTTAGAACACCTTAACTGTTCTAGATCAAATGTATCTTCTTCATTTATTTATCTTACTAAGATGAAGGAAAACTCCCTTACGTGAACCAGATCTATTTATAGGCTGTAGAACTGTTCCCTTGAGGAGCACAGCTAATCAGTATAAATTGAGTTCACACTTGAATGAGATCATTGATATATGTCCTTGTAAACGTTATTTTCTCCGATGCAAATACTAGGACATATTGTTCCTGCTTGCAACAATGACATGTACTCTTTTCTTTTTTTCTGGTACCCCGCCTTTTCGTTGCAGGCGCATTGGATTGGAAAAGAATATTACAAGAGAGGACCAGCAGGAAATGATATTCACAGAACAAATGTGCCACACATCAGGGTGGAATTCCGTGACACGGTATACTTCTTTTTTCTTCTTACCTTTCTCTTCCCTCCTCATTCGAGAGATTTCTGGGATCGCCTAACAATTTCATTTTCTGCCCCTTTTCTTCGTCCCCTCCTAAAAGATCTGGAGAGAGGAAATGCAGCTGGTTTATCTTGGGAAGGCCGACCTTCCTGATGAGATTGAAAAGTGATGAGCAGTGATGAAACACTTAAGACCACACTGGAATATTTATATTCCTTAGGTGGTAGTTCGAAGGTTCGGTTATTTGGGTGTCATTCGATTGCCTCGACGAAGGAGCTGGATTTTGATTCATGTTGTTGCACCCGGACGAAGAATTTTGAAGCGGGGGAGAAGGAGAGTATATACAAAAAGTGCAGATGGTAGCTGAGGGTCTGTCTAGCCGAAGCTTTGATGTGGGCATAGTTTAACGTTGGTAGTATGAGAAATACTTCTTATTGGGATAAGATCGGCACTTTAGATCCCAAAGACAATCTACTGAGTATATGGATATATGGATATATATATAGATACATATTTATATACGTAGCCTAAATAATCATAATGTTGGGAAATAATAAGAGGACATCAAAATAAAGATATACTGCTTCCCCATGGTTCTAAGGGGGAAAGCTTCCCTCTTTGGATTCTTCGTCTTATAATTTATGGCTTTGCTCATGTTGCTGCGTTAATAATATGATGGTTTGTTATGATGTTAGTTCAAAACTGACATCATATCATATCTTAGTGTCATCACGTGTATGATGCCTACTGTTAACCGACATTATCGAATGGATAATGGATATGAACAAATATCGTTTCTTAACCAAAAAATGTATCATGGTTAGATGTTTAATACTTGTAGTATAAGATATAGTTTCTAAAAGATTTGTTGCACAATTGAAATCTCGTTTCATTTCAAGATTTTGGTACATGGTTGGTTTATATTGCTACAAATGTGCGAAAAGAATTTGATTCCAAGTATCGGGGACGCCGGGGAGGCACCAGTGGATGCAGTCGGCGTGGCGGAGAGGGTCGGCCTTCTGCTCCGCCGTTAGCAGCTTGCCATTGGTTTCGGTGAAGATGGAGGAATGGGCGTCGATTCTGTAGTCGGAAAGCTGCGTAATGTTGATGAACGTGACCGGAACCTTCATTTTGTTCACTATTTTGGAGACCACACTCATCATTCCTTTGTCGGAGCCACTCCCCCAGAAGTTTCTGTTTCTTATCGGCTTTGTTTCGTTGAAGCATTTGCTCCCGTTCACTCTCCCCCAATCCATGCTTCTATTCGTTCATAAATAATTTATTTGATATTTTTTAAAACTTATGACTTTATACAACATCAAATTAAATTAAAATACCAATAACATTTTAAAAGTAGCATTCTAAACTTCTAGAAAAAAAAAAAAAAACAAATTCAAAAAATTCTTATGGTCAATATATAGTTGAAAAATGTCTATTCATTCTTTATAAATGTTTTAATGATGTTGGGAAAATTTTTTAAAACATGGTAATAATGATAAATATATTTTTTTTGAATTTTTTTAAAATTTAAAAGTGTTTTTTAAGTTTTTAAAAAAAGTTTTAAAAGTTTTAATTTTTCACTTTTTTTTTTTTGTAAGATTTTTGAGAGTTAAAAAGAGTATTTTTGAAAACATTTAAAATTTTTTAACCTATTTAAAGAAATACTATATTTATTATTATTATTATTTAATTTTAAGGTATTATTTTTAAGTTTAAGGGTATTATTTTTGAAAATTTAGTATTTTTCAGATAAAAATATAGTGATATTTTTATTAATTTAGTACTTCTTTTAATTTTCTTTTCCTATTCTCTCTAAATATAATATTTTTTAAAAATGTAATATTAAAAAAAGAGATAAATAAATAAAAAAATAAAAAAAGATGAAAAATACCTTGTATGAGTTGGAGACATAGTGGTAAAGAAGACACGTGTCATATTGGGATTAACATTAGAGTCAACCCAATTTGCCCAAGTCTTCAATCCCATTGTATAAGCAATTGGTGTATCAAATTCTTCGTACCCTTCTTCTCCGTTCTCAAACGATCCCCATCTGTGTATTTCCAAAGTATTACATTATTGAGTTTAGTTTCACACATCCTAATAATAATAATAATAATAAAATATATAAATGAGAACTTACACCGATTTAATTTTAGCAACACTCATCCACCAAACATAGGAATTGAAGACAAGAATATCGACATTCGTCCAATATTTGGAATGTTTGGCTACCGAGTCTACTCTTAATATTCTTTGTTTTGGATCTCCGATGATCGGATTGTCTGAATTTGAGTGCACTAGAAATGGAGCCCAATAGAACTCAATGGTAGCATTGTATTCCTAAAAGTAACACGAACCACATAAAAAAATGTTAAATTTTTTATTTTATACGAATATACTACACACATAAAACTCGTAGTTTAATTATAATTTAAATTTATATCCAATAAATCAATTAATTTTTTTTATTTTTTTTAACACGTCAAAACGATGAAGAATAAAAATTATCGGTTTTGGATAATTATTTTATTCAATAATTAATTTAAGAGATAACATTATTTTTAATTAAAATTAGTCGATAAATTAGTTGAAATCGAAATTTCGTAGAAAATATAAAATAAAAAAATTAGAATAAAAATATATATAACTTTTAACTTAAATTTAATTTTTTTATCAGAAAAGTTATTGTTATTTTCAAAGAGAGAATCATTTCTTAATTAACACATTCTTAAACTTGATTAAGAAGTAAATCTCAAGTGCGATGCTCCCTAAAATTCCCTCCAAATATTATAATTAAAGTTTTTTGTCTCTCTAAATGATGAATAAAAAAAATATATTTTTTTAAAAAAAATTAAATTTCATGTCGGAAGAAATTAATAAAATAAATAAATAAATAAATAAATTACCTCAGCGGTGAAAACAGAGAGAAATGAGCCTCTGTTGAGAGATTTCTTGTCCGCCGGAATCATCCACTCAACCATACAAACAAACGACTGCCACTGGCCGCGCTGCAACGAATCTCCGACGAACATCAACCTCTTGCCCCTCACCTTGTTCAAAGCAATCTCTGCGTTAAATCTGTCATCCAAACCCTAATTCCATTAAATTATTGGTTCAATTACTCTTTCAAATCTACTAATTCACCTCAAACCTTGCCAATGTGCAATCCTCCGGCTGCCACTCCCACTGCCGGTAATCGGAATCCTTCCGCCCGTTCTTAACGCACGACACTTGCCGGTCTAGATACGGGCACGACTGGTCCGTGTACAATGGCTTCATCGACCGGTTAAAAACCCACTTCCCATTCGCTATGTTGCACTCCTCCGCGTCGAATTCGAATCGGTCGTCCGTTAACGGGTTTGTCGATCGCTCCTCCGCTGTCGGCTTCTCCCCTTCTATACAAAAACAAAAGTTTCAAACTCGCAATATCAATGACGAAATGAAGTAGGGAGGAAGGAGACAATCGCCTTGGCTGCTCTAAGTTAGAATAGATGATAAAAACCTACTTGTTTTCGAGGGGGCGGGTTTTCGAGGGCATGACTTGAGTTTGAAAATGGAGATGGAGGAGAAGAAAGTTATGCGCTCGGTGTAGAAGAGAGCGAGGAAGGAGAAGGCGCAGAGGACGACGGTGAGGAAGGGGAGACGAGGCTTGAGTCGGGTGATAGGGCATTTCGACGTCATTAGGGCGGAGGGAGACGATGCGGACAAGCTCATGAAGTAAGAAGCATAGAAGAGGTAGCACGAGGAGAATGAAGAGAAGTTGGAGGATATTTTAGGAGATTTTGAGGTAATATTTTATGGGTGTGTGTGTGTTTGGAGTAGGAGTGAAGCTAAAGGAATGTGTGGTTGGCTTTGAGTTTTATTAGGTTAATTAGAGGAGTGAGGTGGGTGGGTTGAGAGGCTAATGTCTCGAGTTTCTCGCGATAAAATGTGTATATCATCGATTACAGAGGTAACTTAATTGTGAGATCCGACATCAATTATAGAAGGGAACGAAACATTCTTTAGAAGGGTACGAAAGTCTCTCCCTAAAAGATGCTAAAGACGATACGTAATGGGCTAAAGCGGACAATATCTACTAGCGGTGGGTTTGGACTATTACAAATAGTATCAAAGCTAGTCACTGGACGATGTGAGGCACTAGTTAGAATAGGGCTGACTCTCTCCATAATAAACGCATTTTAAAACCGTAAAGTAAACGACGATATGTAACGAGCAAAATCGGACAATATCTGTTAGCAGTGGGCTTGAACTATTACACAATATTTAACTTAAAAGAAAAAAATGGACTCTTATAGTTAGGTTTTTCAATGCAATTTTCAGCTCGAACAATTACAACTATTCAAAGAGGAATAAATATTATTTGAACGTTATTTTAATTCTTATAAAATTTAAGGAAAAACCATAATATATTTTTAATAAGTAAAATTATATATAATCTAAAAAGAATTAATTTAAAGTTTAGTAATTGAATTTTTTTAAAAGTAAATTTTAAGGATTTATAATTAATTTCTGGACATATTGTTTATTGGTGTGAATGATAATACTTGATTTCATTTCAAATTCATCGTTTTCTTTATTACTTTAATTGATATCTTTGTGACTTTTACACGTAATTTAAATTTAACTATTAATGTCTAATATTAAAGTTGAAGGAAAATTAGATGTGTATTTTATTTCTAATTTGATTCCATTTCTTAATAATTTATTGTTATTTTATTTAAGTAGCAAAAATAATAATAATAATAATAATAATAATTAAAATAATAATAATAATAATAGAGGAAGAAAAGAAAATAAAAAAAAGATGACCCTAAATCGATAACTCATACATTTAAAAAAGTTTTATACATATGTAAAAGTTGGGAGTATACCTAGACTCACAAATCTTTTAGACCAATAACGGTATAATATTGTCCACTTTGAGCATAAGCTCGCTCTCATGGCTTTGCTTTGGGCTCACAAGAGGCCTCAAACCAATGAAGAGTGTATTTAACCGATGTGGGACTTTCATCATCCCATTCCCTAAATTAACCGATGTGGGACTTTCATCATCCCATTCCCTAAATTAACCGATGTGGGACTTTCATCATCCCATTCCCTAAATTAACCGATGTGGGACTTTCATCATCCCATTCCCTAAATTAACCGATGTGGGACTTTCATCATCCCATTCCCTAAATTAACCGATGTGAGACTTTCATCATCCCATTCCCTAAATTAACCGATGTGGGACTTTCATCATCCCATTCCCTAAATTAACCGATGTGGGACTTTCATCATCCCATTCCCTAAATTAACCGATGTGGGACTTTCATCATCCCATTCCCTAAATTAACCGATGTGGGACTTTCATCATCCAACACCTCCCCTCGAACAAAGCACGCCTCCAGCACGCCTCCCCTTAATCGAGGCTTGACTCCTTTGGAGTCTTAGTCATTTTTTACTGCCTTCGTACCTTCGAGGAGGCTTGACTCCTTTTGGAGTCATTTGTTCGACATTTAAGGATTTGCCAATCTATTGACACGGCTAATTTAGGGCATGACTCTGATACCATGTTAGACGAACAGGACTCTCCACAATGGTATGATATTGTCCACTTTGAGCATAAGCTCTCATGACTTTGCTTTGGGCTTCCCAAAAGGCCTCAAACCAATGAAGAGTGTATTCTTAGATTATAAACCCATGACCATTCCCTAAATTAACAGATGTGGGACTTTCATCATCCAACATATGTGACGTCTCAATCCAATAACGACATTAAGACGTGTGGAACCTATGAAATAGAAGAATATATTATTAAACGGTTTAATACGTCAAAAACAAAATAAATAGAAGATGATTAAGATCTATGAATTAAGCCATTAACAATAATGATTAAAATATTTTTATAAGTTAATTAAGTCTAAGTCTCTTTTATGATTAATATTCCTCGAGAGGAGGAAGAAAGACATACCTTCCAGCTTTAATATTAGGGGTGTACATGGTTCGGGTTGAGTTGAGAATTTTTTTTTTACCCAACCCAAAAGTTGTGTTGGTTGGATTGGTAACCAAACCCGATTCGAAAATTTTAATAACTCAACCCAACCCTCTATTTTTTAGTTAGTTCTCTTCTGCTAACTTTTTTTAAATTTTTTTATTTATTTACCATTCATATGTAATTTTAAAATAAAAAAATATTAAAAGTTTATAAATAAACACAAATCAATCTATAATTATTAAAAAAAAAAAAAAAAAGTAACATTTCAACATTAAATTAATATAATTAATTATGTGAAGCTCCTCAGCAAAGCAGAGATGAAAGCATGAGTGTTCAAAGCCCTTGCTTCCTCTCTCTCTCTCCTCTCATCTTCTTTCTCTCTCCACATTATCCACGTCATCATCTTCTCCCTCTCTAGACCTTCCATTTTCATCCTCCATTCCTTCTCCTTCAACCTTCTCTCTTCCTCTCTAACCCTAAACGCTTCTCTCCATTGCCTCTCCATTTCCTTCTCTCTTTCCACAAACCCCTTCATTATTTCCTTCAAATTGCTCCTCTCATCTTCTTCTCTCCTCCTTTTTCCCCTTTTTGCTTCTTCTTCGTTCATGTCCTCGCTAGACAATCGCTCGGTCGTGGCTTTCCTTTTCGAGTCTTTTGCTCGGTTTTTGGGTTCGATCCACCAATTCTTTTGCATCCTTGCAGTGAAAATGGTGTGGAGGTCGTCGTAAAATGGAAATGGTTGCTTTCGAGCTTTAGGATCCATAGTTTCACACCCCTATAAGATAACAAATAGAACCAAGGAAAAAGAGATGTGAAAATTAATTGATGAGAACGTCATACAGGTCAAAAATTTTGTGCTCATTTTTTTAGTTCAACATGTGGGGTCGGGATAGGAAGGATTTGATCTTCTACCTCTCGAACCCACCTTTGATAATAAGTTCTCTATTCATATTTAAAGGTAAATAATGTCTCTGTAAGAGCGTTCATACAACTCAGTAACACAACTAACCTAGACTACTTAGTTCATATAACCCAACAACACAACTAATCTGGACTACTCAGTTCATATAATCAGTAACACAACTAACCTAGACTACTTAGTTCATATAATCCAACAACACAACTAATCTGGACTACTCAATTCATATAATCAGTAACACAACTAATTTAGACAATTTATATAACCCAGTAACACAACTAACCTAGACTACTCAGTTCATATAACCCAACCTAGGAACTCAACTAACCTAGCTACTCAATTCATATAACCTATTAACACAGCTAACATAGACTACTCAGTTCATATAATCCAATAACATAACTAACCTAGACTACTCAATCTAAATCATAAAGATTAGATTGGGTTAATTTTTTTCTTTGAAAATTCAGTTTGGTTTGCAGATTTTTTTTTTATGTTCGGCGAACAAGATTACCTTGAAAATGGTTGAATGGGATTACGAATTAACCTCAAATTTTGAATGGTTCTAAAAAAAAAATCACTTTTTTATTTATAACTGTGTTTTGATAATATTTTTTGTTTTATTTAATTCTTATTTAAAACAAATATGTTTTATAGGTTAATTTCTTTGGTAATTAGTTATATATTAATGGAAAACTTCAATAATTATAATATTGTTAATATATTTAAATTTAGATTATAATGTGAAAAAACAAACCCAATTTTCAAAAATAAAAAAATATAACAATAGTGTTCTTATATTTATTCAATTTCAATTAACATCCACTTGAAATGGTAAAGAAAATTTAATTTTATGTATAGTAATTCTTTAAATAAAATAAAAAAAAAATTGTAAATCAGTGAATAAAATTTATAATTTTAAAAAATTAGTGATCAAATCAGTAATTTAAATAAATTGTAAAAGAATAAATATTTTGATAATATCCCATAGCGGTTACCAAAAACCCTAAAAGAAAATCCCGCGCTCACCAAAAGATCCATTACCTTATAGCGCGTGACGAGATTTTTCCACTTGCACTTGCACTGCTCGTCGTTCCGATTAAAGCCTTTCGCCTTCATATTACCGGCGACCGAAATCCAAAGCATCCTATTCTGTTTCATTTCCGAGAACCTTCTATCCAGCGCCGCTCTTATCGCAAGCAGTTCCTTCGTCTCCGGTACGCTCCACGCCGGAAACCTATCCTCCGCCGCCGCCGCCGCTGCTGCCTCCGCATTGACGCCGATTCGATTCGTCCGCCGGTGAAGAAAAGCACGGCGATCACAATTCTCCATCGCAATCGCAGAGAGATCCGGTTCGTCGATCTCCGCTTTTGAAAGAAAGATCGGCCCGCAGAGAGAGAGAGATCAAGAGAAGGACGATTTGGTACGTCAATTCATCGGCGTATGAAAACGTATAAAGATGAGAGAGAGAGAGAGAGAGAGTTTGTTTTTGTGCAGTGCGATATAGCGTCTTTATCCTTTCACGCGATTTTCTTATGTGTCATCTATTTCGTCGACATGTCGTCACGCTTACAATAAAATTTAATGGACGACACACCTAATTATATATATACATATATATATATATATATATATATAATTTTAACTGATTTTTTTCCAAATTATTTAAAGAATTAACAATTATGTAGAATTTCATGAAATATATATATAATTTTAACTGAATTTTATTTTAAAATTCATATTTTCTTTCAAATTATTTAAAGAATTAACAATTATGTAGAATTTCATGAATTTATATATAATTTTAACTGAATTTTATTTTAAAATTCATATTTTTTTCAAATTATTTAAAGAATTAACAATTATATAGAATTTCATTAAAGGAATAATTTGTGATAGTTTAGTTTTAATTAATACAATTCTATTAATTTTATGTTTTGATTAATAGATGTTTAAATTAATTTATGTTTCATTTTTTCGAACTTGAACTAGTGGGTTCGGTTCAATTTTATATATATATAATTTAATAATAAAAGAAATTGTTTTAATCGACGAACTGAATTATGTTTATATTATATATACAATAAAATGAGTTATTTTAATCAGCTAGCTGAGTTATATTTAAATTATATATATATATATATATATATATATATTAAAAAATATGCTGTTTAGATTATATAATTTTTATTAATATAAATTTAGTTTTAAATTAAGTCTTTTCCATATTTTAAATTCTATAAATTTTTTAAATTTTAAAATTACATTTTGCCCCTATTGATCGAGAATCGTATTCGTGGCTACTGCAGTTTTACCGGTCTACTGCAGTGTTACTGCAATAATTAATTCTCGCTGACCACGTCTATAGGAATCATCGAATCAATAGCAATAAGTCTTGTTTGAAGAGACTCATATACGGAACGTCTCGAAATAATATCAGAAGCGGGGGATTCAATTAACCGAGAGTTATAAGCTGAAATTTCACCTCGACTATCAATAAATTTATTGAGTCTACTTTATAAATATTTAACCGGTTTGAATTTTTACTAAATAAAATTTAAAGCTTTTATATAAATTTTTTTAAATAAAGAATATTATATTAAAGCTTTTATATAAAAATGTTTAAATAAAGAATATTATATTAAAGCTTAGAAAAATAATAATTAGAGATATTCCTCTACGCTAAGCCCAATCTCTTAAATCAAATAAATACTAAAAACGTATTCAAATAATAATTTATTTTACGATTTTGAATGTATATGAATTTAAATTATTTTATTCTCCTACCAAATCTTGATGATAATAAAGTTATTAATCTCTCAATTTTTATTTTCAACATTATTATTAATTTGAACTGACTGTTGGATGATGAAAGTCCCACATCGGCTAATTTAGGAAATGATCATAGGATTATAAGTGAGGAATACTAACTCCATTGGTATGAGGCCTTTTGGGGAAGCCCAAAGCAAAGCCATGAGAGCTTATGCTCAAAGTGGACAATATCATACCATTGTGGAGAGTCGTGTTCGTCTAACACTGACAACTAAAATTTTATATAAATTTCCTAGAATTCTTTGATTGGAATGAGAATTCGTTTGAACATTTGACTTTATTTTTTAATTATTGAGGCCAAAAATCGGCCTAAATGTGAACTATATTTGATAATTTTTTGAATATTTTATACTCTTTTTTATATATAGTTTAATTGGTCTCGATGTCGATTAGTCGTTGATTGTGACAAACTGTTTGTTAGATTCTAAGTTAGGTTTTAATTATGGTTGATCAACGTGAATAAATCATGTGAGGAATCTGCCACAATATAATGTTGAGTGTGTTAAACGTAGAATAGATCATATCTGTATAGAGTAAGATAATCTACTGATTTACTTGTTTGTTACTATGAATTAAGGACAATTTATGATTTCTTCGTTTGTTATCAAATCTATGATTTCATGGTTTGTTACAATGTAATTCTCATTATCCACATCTATAAATACAGAGGTCGTGATCCATATAGGTCACAATCTAACATGGTATCATAGCCAAGGTTTATTCATTAACAATATCTATCATATCCTCCTCATCCACCATCTCGAACACGATTTCAACTACCATGGCGTCGATCTTTGGCCTAATCCCTCCTCACCACGCTGTCACAATTCATCTCACCAAAAACAATTCCATCATATGGCACGCCCAGCTCCTCCCCTACCTACGAAGTACGAAGCTTATGGGCTACCTCGATGGCACCATTGCTGCACCTGCCAAGCTGGTCCCTTCCTCAACTGCTGCTAGTGCTGACCTGGTCTCTAATCTGGCATATGATAAGTGGTATGATCAGGATCAACAGGTCCTTAGTGGCCTTCTCTCCTCCATGTCTGAAGAGATCCTTTACGATGGGGTTGCTGCTACTACGTTCAAGGAGGCGTGGGATACCCTGTAGCGGATGTTTTCGTCGTCAACTCATGCTCGCATTGTTCAAATTCGCATTACCTAACAGATTGTACAAGAAATTGTAGAAGTACATCAAATTTATATCGAGTGATTATTAGAAACGTACATATTATTTTATTTATGTTGAATGACTAATAAAAGACCATTAAATAGTAGTCTCAATGAATAAAATTTAAAAAATTGGAGAGAATTTATAGAACAGAGACAATTATAAGTAGAACAAGGAAAGAACCTAAATAAATAATTAAGCTTTGATAATTATATAAATTTTAATTCTAATTTTAAAAAATAGATATCAAATGAAAAACTTGGAAAATTTTGGAGAGAATAGAGGAACACACATTATAACTTTTAAAATTAAATATTAAATTTAAAAGTTAAGAAATAACTTAAAAAAAATTAAAATTTTATAAGATAGATCTCATAAAAGTTAAAATAACGTTCAATATGTTTAACACAACTATTAATTTATAGTTTACGTCCATACTTGATCGGGTATAGTTTCTTTTCTTAAGTAGATGTTGTCTAATGGGAACTTTCCCGCCATGGTTCGACTCGAGAAGGATAGACTGGTCGAGCGGTGGCTGTAGGGCTCACAACTTCCTATAAGTGGTAGGATAGGGTGGGCGATACGACTCAGATTGTGGCCGATCTTCCTATTTGCATGCGGGATTATTAAGTCTCGAACCATCTTTTCAGGGAGAACCAAAAGGCATTTCAGCTTCCATTCCAAAAACTAGAAACAAAGAGATTCATGTAGCTGCCGCACCCGCTCCCACTCCCGCTCTCACTCCCTTCTTATTCTCCTTGACTTAAATATTTTTTAAAATTATTAAACCATTTAAAACAAAAAATTAATATATATAATATATACATACATACATGTAAGAGAGAGAGAGAGAAAACCTAAAATTCCAACTTAATTAATCAACTCCATAAATATTTTTTTAAAAAAAAAGAGAGAAAATTAACCAAACATATATTTTTATTAAAATAAAAAAAAATCGAAAACAATTTCCTACGATAGGGAACGTGGGCCCGTAGTAGCGAAGTGTAGGATCCCGGCCCACTATTCAGCATAATGTGGAGCCAAGGCCCATTGTGTATTCCTTCAGCCTTGTCGAACACAATGCTAAAGCCCAGGCCCAAATATGGGAAACTTAATTTAATTAAAAAACCAGATATAAATAAATTATATAATTTATTTAAAAAAATCATAGAAATTCAAATCTAAAATTTGTAAATTGTAGTCAAATTTAAGAGAGAAAAATCTTAGGATAGATGCATTTAGAAAGCGCTGCAAAAACTTATTTTATTTTTAATATTAAGCTTATATACTCAATTTTTTTTAGTTTTGTGCCTTAAATAAATACTTTTGAAACCAAATTTCAAGGTAAATAAATAATTTTATTTTCAATTTGATAAAATTCTTAAAATAAAAAAAAATAAAATAAAATAATGTGAACTTTATTATTCTCATGAGCTCAAAAGTAAGATAAAACCTTTATTATTCTCATGAGCTCGAAATTAATATAAAACCTTCAAATCACAGTCGATTTTAACCTTGAATTTGTGCAGATCTACTTGTATTTTTTAAATATTTTCTTTTCTAAAAGTTTCAATAATACCATTGAACATAAAATTTTGTAATGTGCAATGGATGAATCCACAACCACGTTGACATGAGTTAAACATCAACAAAAAGAATAAATCATTGAACTATACTCAAATGGACGGTTGTAATTGATGTTAATATATGCTTTACATAGTATTAGGAAATCGATACGAACAAAAACAACCTCAAAACTTATGAATTCTAATAGTTTTATTTTCGTATCAGGTGGTGACTATTGAACACACTTTCAATTATCTAACTTTGATGCAACAAAGATTATCTAAGTTTTGATTTAAATGCTTTCATGAAGTTTGGATTTCAAATTGTATAAATTTCTTGCAACAAATGTATAGAACCCTCTTGCTATTACAATCTTAGAGCAATGCACTTCCCCACACATAATACAATGAGTACTCTCTACCTATGCCACAGCTTTTATAGGGTAACTTGGAAGGAAGCAAATCCAAAGGAATCATGTTTACCCTTCTCACTTCTGACCTTTTAGAAGGAAAGCCTGTTGCGTCAAAATCTTGTCTGTGAGAAAGCATGGAACTTGAAGAACATGGCTGAGAAAAATCAATCCCAATCCATCAACTGGCTACAGATGATTCTTTAGATTTGTCTTGGACTGTAACCTCCTTCTCCGAGTTACCTGAATCGACCGTGTTAGCCTGACTCGATTGCACCTGGCTTGTATTTTGAGCATCCAAGGCAATCCCTAGAACAGTCAATACAGCCCTGGAAATGAAAAGCAAATCTGTCTGATTAACATAGGAAGCAAAGAATACTATGAAATTGAGTAGTTATGCAACCTTGGGAGTGTCGATCGGATGTTCGGTTGGCTAGCATGAGCAACCAAAGGTGCCTTTAGTGCTGCAGTTTTGTTTAATGCATTTTCGAGCTGTGCTGGTGGTAGCTGAAAGAGCACATGAAAGTCGATAATAAGGACGTTGCTTTCGTGTAATTCATATGTAGAATGTAGTACATATCATATAAATATATTGTCAAATCAACCTTTTATAGAAGGTCTCAACCAATGGTCGAGATCATTGTTTCGATTTTACAATAGATGGAAGCCTTTTTAGAGACTTCGTTCATTATCGATACAATATATCTCAAATATTGAACCATGCTCCTAGTCCTACTGCTGCTGCAGCATCCTTTAATATCCTATAGAGCAAACTACAACATTAGAGCCCAATTTGAAGGACTTCAAGAACTCCAGTTCGCAAAGGTTCAGCCACCAAGCTACTAATAGCATCCAAGAGAAAAGGAGATGGGAGAACGTTTCGTCTAAGTTCCCTCAAGGCTCTAAGAGACCTCTAAACTTGCCATAAAAGGAATTGAAAGAGGTACTTAGAATAAAGAAACTAAAATTTTCAACCCCTCCCAAAACCATTTGGCCTTGCAGATTCTTTACTCGAAGGCTCTCTTCTTTTACCGCTGTGCCAGCCAGCTTCAATTTCGGGGACTTCCTAAGGTCCTTTTAAAGGGGATATTGGAGAAAAACACTACCTTAAGGCTCCTCCTGAATGTCCAGAATCTGCAAACCCTATAAAAGCTGGTTTTTAATGAAAGGCCATGATGCAAAGGATTAGAGATGATGCCAAATCCATGGCTAAACAAGGGAAATCCATCCCTAAGGTTAAGAGAACATTCTTTAAAACAAAGTTCTATATCAAAATAATATTTAAAGCTCCCATTACATTTCTATAAGTGGCTATTTATGGCCTTACAGAAAAAATAAAACAAGTAACTATTAAATCAAAAATACTAATTAATCTAAAATCAACAACTAAACTAAACTCATAATAAAAAAAGCGCTCTGAACCCAGTCCACAGGACCATAACTTCTTTGTCATGCTAGGACGGAGGACCATAGTTGGTGATCAGATGGCGAAGATTGTCGGCTAGTTGAATTTTAATGGAAAAGGCTTGTTTAACTTTAATGGAAAGAGCTTGTTTAACTGTAATGGAAAGAGCTTGTTTAAGGGGATATCAACAACAGTAACAGAAGACTCCTGCCAGAGAAGTCAAGTCTCGCTCAGATCGAAAAAACTAGCAAGGTTATATTCCTGAAAAAATAACTAGATGGCGGGATCAAAATTTCTACCAGTCTGCCGAAGATCATTGCCACATTCTCTTTCTTTATTCCTATTTCAATAAATGCTGGGCCAACCTGCTGAATAATTTTGGACGGGGTATTATGCAGGATATTTAATGCGTTATTCCAATTGTTCAGATGTCAAACTTTTAAAGGGAGAGCCATTTTGCAACTATAATTCTTTCTTATCACTGGAGGCTTTTCTTGTAAATGTATTTTCGCTCATGCCTCTTGGTGGTTATCTTTCTATAGCTCTTCTTTTGGGATGAAATTGTGTTTTGTTATCAAAGCAATAAATAACCCTATCGGTTCATGATATCTCATCTATCTGTTCTCTTTCACCCTCGTCCCTCCCCTTCATCCTTCCCTCATGAACACTACGCTTCTCCACCCCTCCCATGGCAGAATAAAACCACCCACCTCACCTGAACTGGAACTTCTCCACCATAACAATAACTATAGACCAAAAGACTCCATTGCTTTCGATGATCATTATAGGGGCAACAGAGCAACAACTAAGAAAATTAGTCAATCGTCTTCACATGGAAGTCCCTCACTTGATTTGGCATCATCCTTCGAATCCCTTACAAGGAACCTTGCTCCTACAAGGTTTTTGCTGAGGAACCGAGTGAGGATTGTCATATGGATCTAGAAGTTAATAAACAAGCCAAACATGGATACTTAGCAGAAAGCAAACGACAGGGGTATGAACCGCAGCCTAATCCCCTCAGGTAAGGAAAATAGTAGTTAGTTCTTTTTCTCTCTGATCTCAGACCACTCAGGTGAGGAATCCAATACACACACCGAATGACTCCTACCCCTACTGATGTCATTGATTGGAGGGAAGCTTAAATAGTCCAAAGCTTTGCCCTGAGGATGACTGGCCAACCATCAGGGACCCATAAGTCAAGCCATGGCCTCAGATGCATCCTCAAACCCTTCCAAGACAACAAGGCACTCAATACAATGTTTTCAACAAACAATAAATAACCAGATAATCATAGGGGATTACAGGAAAAAGTTAATAGAGGAACGCCTACTATCAAGACACACCTGAAGCAGCACATTAAAGGATTGAGGCTTTGTCAAGAGTGCACACTTCAAGAAGCCTACCCATAACTTGGGGTATTTCCATATCTGCAAGAGCTCATCGCCAGATTTAGAATGTTGAAAACTTAATTCACATTCACAAGTAATCTAAAAGTGGAAAAATATTGACCTGCTTGCCAACGAGACGAGATAGAATCTCCATTATAAAATCTACCTGTAAAGAAGAAAACGAAAAATGTTATTAGTGCATGCGATATTGTAGAAAAGGAGAAAGAAATTGATTGGACGCCACTGCTTTTATAGTTTTTAGGCAGGGTCCAGCTTCTCCTGACCCTTTAGGTTGTTTATTTCCCTATCTTTTGTCTCAAGACCTCTCAATCCTTGTTAAAAAGAAACGGAAGAAGAAACAAAAAGAAGGGAGAATGAAATGGTTTACCTGAGATGAATCGAGCAATCAATAATTTTGAGCCATTTCAGTCCAACATATTAGACTAGGGGAATATCACACCTTTTAAAGTTTTTTAATTAAGATAGTGCAAGGGAAAAAATATGGATTATAAAAATGCAAAGATGCAATCTCAAACCGAATATACAAGCACCTTACATTTTAAGTGGGGCAGAATCCATGCTCTTGACGAGGAAAAAGAAAAGCCAAAAACAACAATTAATAGGCCTCTTCCCCAACCATTATCAAATTGGGGATTTGAACAGAATAGACATAACAAAGGAAATATTTATATGTAATACATAACAGATCATACTTCTACATTGACCTAGTACCATGACAGATGTCATCCGTTGCCAACCAAAGAAAAAGAATGATACATTCTCATTTATCAGAAATTAATGATCAAAGAGAGCAAGAGTCATAATCTTACCAGTGATGGAAAAGTGCCGATGGCTTGCAATACTGTGCGCATGAACAATAATGGAAGAGGAATCTGCTCAACCTGCACGGGACAAGCCACTTGGTGTCATTTTAAAAAAAAAAAAACCGTCTTCATATGCTATCGAAATATTCATCATTATCATACAAACCAATTGATTCAAAACTTTTGCAATGATTTGCTGTGTGAAAGTTTGACGCTGCTCAAAGCAAGCATTGCATGCATCTGTGACCTGCAGGTGAAGCAACCAGTAGTTCAAAAAGGAGACATGGAAAGGTTTTACAAAGAGACAATGAAGAGGGCCAAACCTTCTTGAGAGGAATTCCATCTCTATCAGGATCAATTCCATGAATAGCAATTAGAACTTCAGCTGGATTTAGAACTGGCCCAGACTGAGATGATCCCTGAGTAGGATATTAGAGGAAATTAAATAAATATAGAACCTACAATACGATCAATTATATGGCGGAAACACTTGCTGACATGAAACATTCTGTCTCTTGTTTTGAAGTATGAAACTAAATGCAATTAGTGAGCTCGTCACACTCCTATAGAAAAGAGACGCAGTGTGGTTGAGGACAAAATAAGTGGTTGGCTGTTTAGCTTGCCATAAAAAACAAAGTTATCTAAACAAGGGATACAAAAAATAATCTACTAAAGATAAAGTGAAAACAATTCTATTGCTCCATTGACTGAACCTTGACTGGAGAGTAAAGAAAATCAAAGAGAATTTCAAGACGAAAGCAAGACAAGATGAATTAGACTATCCTCCTTCTCAAATTTATTTCTTCATTTGACTGTAAAGACCATTTCTTAGAAAATTCTATCCTCTGTCTATTTTTTGGGATAAAATCGATGTTTTACCCTATTTTTTGGGCTATTTTCGTCCATTTGACCTGTAAAAGTGTGAAAAATCGGCTAAAGCACAGCCAAGCTGATAAAATAACAAATGAATAGTTCTACCTCATGCAGATTATACTGCTGGTTTACCCAAAATCAATACCCTTCCTAGTCCATTCAATTTTTTTCTTTTCAAGCATCAACGAAAATAGCTTTATAATTAAAGAAAATAATATTTTCCTGTTGAATGCTGCAATGAGTAGGCATAAAACATATTCCCAGCTAGATACGGAAATCTATTTTAGGTTCATGATGGGAGTTCACATTCTTCTCCTGAAAAACATGAAAGTAAACACCATGCTACATACGCGAGCAAGGAAGAACGGGGAAAAATACCTGCAATATCCGCAGAAGTGCTGCTTGGAATTTGTCACCTGGAAGATTCACAATCTGGGGGAAAATCATCATGACCTAACAAAAAAAAATGAATACAGATGATTTCAATTGATTGTGAACATTTTTAAAGCAACATGAGAACAAAAATAAATAGGAAGCAGTCACAGTGAAATTTGGAAATGTTGAAAATGAAAGAAAATGAAAGCATAAAGAAGTAACACGGAGGATACCAAAGGGCAACTGGAAAGATTGATAAATGTATCAGAGCTTTCGTCTGGTGCTATAGACAAAAAGAAACAATCGGGCTTTCAAAGACGAACTCTCTTTAGACAAGTTTTGTGAAAGAGTTTAAATACAAGCATTTTACTGGAAGGCTTTGTAATAATCTCCAGTTTTCTTTTATCCATTCATGGTAGGTATAGTTCATCTTATTATTGAAATATCTTCTGTTGCCTATCAAAAAGAAAAGAAAAGAGATAGAAGATTGAAAAAATAATATCCCGGGCAGATGGAATAAAAAAGCATTATGTGGGCATCCATCTGTCACTGTTAGATGATCTGCCAAGAAACAACATTAAACCTTCCAACTTTGTAAAAACAGAAGGTAGAAATTGGGAGAAGTGGTCTTTTTTCTTTTTCATTGTTAGATGATGTACCAAGAAACAATATTAGACCTTCGAATTCTGTAGAAACAGAGGAGAAATTGGGAGAAGCGGTCATTTTTTTAACAAAGTTGGAAGTACAGAGGATAGTGATATCATTCTCTTTTGTTTCAAAGTTAGCTTAGGGTTGGCTTGAAGGGTAGTTTCAAAACAGTCGAGATAGTAAGGAATATAAATGAAACTTCTTATTGGAGCTTTACATAGCTCAGGGTTAGTACTTATATTGGGTATACAGGTTTATTTCCATGCTATAAGTATGTTAATCCCATGAGATACATAAATTCTGGCTTATGAATTCCAGATTCATAACTGTATATTAGCTTTTACAAATCATAAACTCAAACACCAAACAAAAGTTACTTATACTCAGGTTTCTATTAATCTTTGTACCATTCAAGCACAAGTTCTACAAACTTAAGCTTCCCAACTTCAACCCTTGTGGGCCAAATAATCCCTTAAAATTTTAAAGTATCAAACTGAAGAAGTATTCACAGTTCAAGGACCAAATTGAACAATTCCCGAGTTAGTATGCTAGTGAGCTGTGACCCCCTACGTGATAATTTTATCAATTTTTTTAAGGGAGTTAACTCAAGTTTAAACGTTTAGAACCAAATTGAAAAGTCATATACAATTTGGAGACAAACTATAATTTAACCTTGAGACGATAAGAGAACAACTATAGATTCAGGTTGTTAAGAATCAAAATTTTAGACAAAAGTAGAGGATATTAGCCAGATTCCTACTACAAAGAAATAAAACATGGATAGTAAAACATATGATAAAAATGCTTCAAGGATAAGTGATATAGAAGATTGTTGAAACATAATTGTTAAGTAAGATAAAAATTCAAATTAAAAAATGCTGCCATTATACAAGCTCAAAACATATAGGTACTCAAATAGTGGAAGAGAGAGGTTACCCACCTCATCTTTTGGTAGATATGGTAATACAGGGATCATAATCTCCACATCCTAAAAGCAATCAACACATGACAACCATTAGAAAAGTAAGCCTCTTATTAGTAGACTTTTCTATTCGGAATTTAGGATCAGAACCTCAATATCCTGAAAACTTAGAGGAAAATACAATATAAACATAAATCGAGAAGTTTTAAGCTAATAGCTTCGTGGTCGAAAGAGAACAGTGCTCACCTTTAGTTTTGAATTGTATAACTTGCTTACGGTAAAAACTAACTCAGACGAAGGAGTAATCCCATCTGTCAGAATATGCAAAACCTAAAATGGCAATATATCAGGGAAATAAAAAGTAACTGTTATGTCTTCCATTTTCATGGTTTCAGTGTATAATAAAAAAATAGTTTGATTGATCCAGGAAAAACCTGCATTACAAGATTCTCACTTCCGCTTGGAGGATCAGTAAGAATTTCAAGAAGATCTGAGGATGAGCCCATTGTGCGGACAAGTATTGGAATATGGTCATGAACAGCCTATACAAAATACAAGAGATAGAAATTTCAGAAATCAGAACTCATGAGAAGCAAAGCAGCATTATGAAGTGGGACAAACCTGCTTAATTGCTTTTGAGGCATTTTTATACATGACAAAAATTTGGCGAAAAAGTGAGTGCTTCTGTCATTTAGATTACACAAATAGACTGTAAGATTAAAAAAAAAGTTATTTTCACAAGACAAACTTAAGTTACTAAATCAGACAACCTCAAACCTTTGTGCAAAGTGCAAAGTACAAGGACATCCGACGCTGGGCTTCAGAGATTGGAAGAGATGTGTCAGCTTGTGAAATGGATGAAGGACAAGCATCAGAGGATATATCTTTATTGACGGCACTAGATTCAATTAAAGATTTTTCTGGATGAACATCCTGCTCAAAAAGTAACAATTGTAGAAGTCAATTCTAAATTTTCAAGACTACTAGGTGACAACAAATCTAATTAAATAGTTGAAACATCAAAAAGAATTGAAGAATCAGAATTAGGTAAGGTGTAATACGTGAACTCTAGAATCAGGAATTCTAACTAAAATTTGGAACTTCATATTAAACCAAAATTCCACTTATGAACCCGAACAAGACATCTAAAATTACAATTAGGTAATACTTGAAAGAAATTTGCATCTGATCCAGCATTTGATGTTTTTCTTGCATCGCCATATGAAAACAAACCTTGTGTGATTCTGATACTGATCCATCAGCATCTGCCGCATCTGTTGCAAGGTCACTAATGGCAGAAAGCAGCATCTCCTTAGAAAAATCTTCTATTCGTTGAGAAATGGATGGTATAGGATAAAGCTTGTTAGCAACCTACAAAAAGAGAGAACAACTTAAGTAACTGGAAAGAGAGAGTTTTGTCGAATTTTAAGTTGTCAACAAATTACCAGACGAATTGCCTTCATCCTCACTTCCTCAGAGAGATGCACAGTGCTCTTTCAATGGTAAAAAGAGAAAAGAAAATCAAAGTGAGATCAATGACAGGTAAAAGGCTCCTCTAGAGCAAAGTGTGTGTGTGTGTGTGTGTGTGTGGGGGGGNGGGGGGGGGGGGGGGGGGGGGGGGGGGGGGGGGGGGGGGGGGGGGGGGGGGGGGGGGGGGGGGGGGGGGGGGGGGGGGGGGGGGGGGGGGGGGGGGGGGGGGGGGGGGGGGGGGGGGGGGGGGGGGGGGGGGGGGGGGGGGGGGGGAGGGTCTCCAAACATCACATGCTTTGACAGACACGACACGTGCAAGGCAATTACACAACATAAAATACTTAAAGACTTGAACAAAAAATGAAATACAAATGATCCAAACTAATCATAAATAAATAAATAAAATATTAAAAAAGAAACATCAAATACGAACTCATATCTAGTTAAGTACGAACAAACCAACAGGAATTGTCATCTGCATTCAAACAATGCATTATACCGTACTCAAAACTCTTAACCGTTTACTATTCTTTTAAACATAGTTATGCTCAGCAATCAACCATTAAATTACAATCTGTGAACTAAAAGCTATGTCACAAAGGAAGTAATTGAAGTAGAACAAAAACTGAGAAACTGAAATAAGTTCGGAGAAAATTAAACCCTGGAAGGCAATTGTCAGGCAGACATCATGGTTTTGACAAACACATGTAAGGCAATTACACGACATAAAATACCTAAAGACTTGAACAAACAAGGTATTACAAATTATCCCAATTAATCATAAATAAATTTTAAAAAATATATATTTAAAAAGAAACATCAAATATGAATTTGTATCTAACTAAGGACGAAAAAACCAACAGGATTAGATGTCTGCATCAGACAGAGCATAATACTGTAGTCATGATCTCTTAACCGTTAAACATTGTTTAAATATAGTTATGCTCATCAATAAAACATTAAATGGAAGTAAAGAACAAAAAGCCTGTGTTACGAAGAAAGTAATTGAAGTAGAACAGAGACTGAAATAAGTTCAAGAAAAATTAAAACCTGTAAGGCAATTTTCAAGCAGACATCACGGATAGGGGGTCTCAATAAAATTAAACTCCACACTGCACTAAGACCTTGAGTTACACGATCACCACTTTGGAGATCCTTATCTGCATTTTCACTGTTTCCAGGAGAGCACATGCTTTCCAACAGGGTTATGACTGACTTTGGTAGATAAGGAGCTTCACCAAGCAATCTACTCAATGACTTGTCCGATGGAGGAAAAGAATCTCTAAGTGTTTCTGCCTGCATAGAAAATCAAATCATTCGCATCTACACAGAATAATACTTGGAGGAATTAGGGTCACAAAGCACACACCACAGTGACCAGAAATGTCTCATATACTGAAGCAGCAGTCGTAGATGTAAAGAAATCGTGTTCCTCTTCTGCCTCTCCAAATAACCTATACAGAACCCGCAAAGTCAACTCGTGTCCCTGAACCAATTGCTCTGGTTAGAATGTATGGATTTAGTTGAACACAGAGACAGAAGAAAAGAAGAGATGATAGAGAGAGAGAGTAACAGACATCTCATTCAAGCTCATGCATCTTAACTTAATTGAGAAAATGAAACATGAATTCAAATTTCTGACAAACCAAGCAAGCAAAAATAAACCAATATAATTTATTTTCAATGCAAAAGAAAAATAATAGCAGACTTAAAGTAGTACGACACTTTATTCAATAAAAATAAGTGGGAGTGTACTTCAATACAAGTTGGGGCAACATTGACCAAATGATGTTGGAGCAAACCCTAAGAGATCCAAGTTAGAGTTCTACTTGATCAATAGTTGTTAATTTTAGCGCCTTGAACAATATCAGACTCTAGGCTGAGCACTTGAGAACTTCAGAGAGACTGAAGTTAAAGATATGATGTTAACAAGACCTTATAGAGTGCTCAAGCTACTTAGAGAGTATCAAAAGGAAAGCATCTTTACTACAGTATAATATTTTATATATCTCTGCGAATGTTGATAGTTGCAAGTAAATATATTCCTCAAATGTCTAGTATGTCTTGCAGATGAGGAAAAATAACAATTGGAGGCAAAGACCCATATGGATTTAGGACAATACTGAAAGTACAAAAAGAAGTAGATTTATACAGGAACAGAGTAACAAGAGAACAACGAAGGAAAAAAGAAGGTTAATAGTGATACAGGACCATTTTGTAAAAGCCTTATTCTAAGACAATGCTCACCTCATTGTTTACATAATCAGCCAATATATGGTTTTGCAACACTTTCCATGCCTCTAATTCCAAGGGATACTGCCCAATAAGGAAAGAAAGTTTAAGCAAACAAATAAGTCCAAAATTTATGTCTTTAGATAGTAATATTGCAAAGAAAATTTAAATAAGTATAGAACAAGCACAATCTAAAATAAGATGAGCTTCCAACCAAATTGAAAATCATAAAATTGGAGAACATCTCAGTGTTTTAGAAACTAGGACTCGCACCAAGTACAACTGTAAAGTTTAAAAAATCATAGCCTGTACAAAAGTTAGTATAAGTTCATGTTCAGTGCCCATCAGAAGAAATACACTGTGAAGAAACACACACTGAAAGTTTTTAAAATTTTCTAAATTGTAAAAAATGCCTCTTAAGATCAATATGTAACAAGAGAAACTCATTTTGGTACCAGAGGCAAGGAAAATGAAATGGTAAAATAACTTCTCGTGCTGCCTCACTCTCATAGTATATGGTAGGTGATGGACATGATGAATCAACTCAGAAATTATCAAATTTTAGTGCATGAAAATATTGTATGTAGTAACAACTAAATTGTATGATATACGGAATACTGCTCGCTGAACAAAATATGAATCATTTAATCAGCCTGTAAATTAAATTCAATTTAAGGAAGGACATTTCTCATAACCACAAACAAGAAAGACTTGATACCTCCACTCCTAAATATGCCAATAGAGAAAAGCGGGCTTGCAAACCTCCAGCGACTGCTATTTGCTTATACGCCTCAACAATGTGCACAAATGCCAGTCTTAGTAATTCATCCTTCTCTTCATCTACAAGGTCAACAACAGGTGCTGACATCTTGGGCAAGACCAACTGAGAAGACAACCCCGCAGAAGTTGCAATTGAAGAGGCCAAGCTGTTGACATCTGAAACAACTGCCTTTGGACTAAGCTCCTCTGATTTTTCTCTAGAAACTGATAATTTCAAGGAGGAACTTAGTTCCAAAGTTGAAATGTTCTCTTGATTAGAATCATCAAAACCAGATGATGCAAGCGAGGGAGTAACAACATGATCTGATGACCCATCACTTTGAACAGAAGAATCAAGCCCAGGTATCCCACTCTCTAAATTGGCCACATCATGTATACTAGATGGAATGATTGAACAAACTTCTTCCGCTTCAGATATAGATGCTTTGGAGACAGGTAAACTAGTGGGCGTTATAGCATTTTCAGAATCATCATTTGTCCCAGCACTGTCAACAATAGGAACTGCATGATGGTCTCCTCCCTCTTGAGGCTTCTGAGGATGAGATTGGAAAGAAAAAAAATTAAGGAGAGGACAATGCAGAACAAGTTAAAGAAAGTGAGAAAGAAAATGCATAAATGACAACTTAATTTAACAAACTCACACAAACAAAGAAATAATGAAACATCACAGAAAATATGGTCCAGAATTCAAGGTATCATGACAGAAAAGATTGTACTACCATGTCATCAGATAATGACCTAGAAGAATCCAACAATGATGCAATCGGTGGAAAGGTGCTAGATAATGAAAGAACATCAGCTACAAATGATGACGGATATTTGACTTGAGCATCACTACCACTTATACACATATTCTGCAGAAGTTCTCCATCTCCTGCATCAGGCTGATGAGGAGGAAGGAAACGCATATTAGCAATGACAACCTCAGCAAGCAAGTCAGCAGAAATACTAGAGATAAGGATCTGTAAGGACCCAATAGCTTTTTCTCCTTGAGCAACTAAGGCACCAAACATGGCTACAAGTTGGTGTGCTGGTCCGGTATCCAATTCTCCTGTTGAAGTTGTTCCACTTGATGATGCATCTTGTTCAGGCTTAACAGTACTCTCCATTTCTTTAAATGATTCCTCAGACTCCGAGACCTTAGGTGTTGGTCTGGCACGTTTTCCAGATCCATTTCCATCCTCTTTCAAATCACAGGTGTCTGGTTCACCAGACCTCTTCCTCCCCAAAGTATTATGCATAATATCAGGAATTCTTTGAACAGTAGCCTTATCATCCTATACAAGAATAAAGTTTTAATTAGATCTGCTCACCTGTATGCCATATTCAGGCAGCAGACCGTCAATCGAGACTGAATTTATAAATACTTAACCAATAATGAACAAAGATGTTGGTACTTACCTTGGTAAAATGGCCATCGCTCTGCTCCTCCTTTACAGATCCATTAACTGTTGAATCTTGATGAAGGGTTGGCTCAGCCACTCCCCCGACTTTCATCTCTCTCAGGGCACCAATTAGAGGATCCCGCCACTACAGTTACCATAATTATCTCCATTATCACTTCAATTCATACAAGAAGGTGAATAATCTCTGATAGCAGCTTTACTATACTATTCAACACAGAGAAGAAATCAAATAAAAATTGCAGGACTTTGTTTATAACTATGGGTGTCCAAGCTAGCTTATCGATTTCTCGACTAATTTCACAAGACTACTTCCTAACTCTACATTTGGCATTGAGTAACTTGTATAATATTTCCTATCCTAAACGCCCACCTTCTTTTGACCATGAACCCATAAATTCAAAGCTATCAAGATTTATAGAACAGTCCTATGATCATCAGGCAGCCAACCCAGGGAACTAAGTAAAAAGATATATATATCAGATTAAACAGCAGTTCCTTTGAACCATGGCCAAAGGATTGCCTGACAGAGAAAATATCATATTCCTGTTAGAGTTAATACAGAACAAAAGACATGTACAAGTAGAATAACTTGTAAAACATAATAAAATATAAAACAGTCTGCTAAAGAAAGCAAAAGGAAACACAGAAAATTCACCCAGCTAGGAGCATGCCATTTTTTTGGGTGGGGGATTCGAGAAGGTAAATTTTAGTTTTGGAAATTTACCGGTAAAGCACCTGGATGGGTACACTTCAAGCAGTTGAGAAATGAATTCTTTAAGGCATAATGTACACCAGGAGCATGCAACCCATTGAAGATAGTGCCTGAGCGGTCCAGACCAAGCAAGACAGGCAAAATTCGGCCATAAAAAGCAGGCCTCTTGTTTGCAATTGTTGAAAGACTAATAAGAAACATATAAGAGAAAAAATGAGTCAGAACTGTAGTTCAAAAGGAGCTGATAGTTATATGTCTATTTTTCATTTATTATTAAACTAATCATTAGACGGCTCAAGGACTTCAAGTTTTATTAATATGATTCAGAAGGTTTATCTTCACGTATTGAGAAATAAATGAGTAGAAATTAAATATTTAAATGTGGTCTTATATACAGGGAAATTAATATAACCTATTAATGAGCACAATAATCTTTGCATTATTGAGAGATTTCACTTTTGGGAATCTGAGCTGATCGAGCAACAAACCCAAACTTTGACTGGCTTCAGTTGATAAGTCTCTAATTTTGAGTATAGGATGACCTCCACGAAGCCACGATATATTAAAATCGACAGAATTTTCTACACAATAAGAAATGATTTCCAAGGTCAGTGACAACTTAAGTCATTTTATTTAAATTCTTAGACAAGCCTCTCAAGCAATGATGGACCTGAAATACAAAGCCAAGTAGACGACAACTACCTGCAGTAGCAGGAGGCTCTGAAGAGCCATTGGGGTCAGGTGTGTAAAGTAAAATTACTTCTACGACAAACTTGAGAGCTAGCAAACTCATTCCACCATTTCCCTGAGCAAAAGTGTGTATTTAAAAACATAGTAACAAAAAGAATATAGCTAATTGCATAATAATTCTTGCTTACATGAACGGCTATTGAATATATCTCTTCCTTGAACTTTAACATCCATGTCCACAATGATTGAAGTGAATTGTCTATCGCGCTAGAATACAGACCCTGTAACATAATGCAATTGAACCTAAAACAGTGAGATTACAACATTTTTCCTCAGAGAGAGGTGATTTTATTTCCCACAGAAGTTCAGCTACATCAAAAAAAAAAACCAAAATGTACGTGAGTGTGCCCATCATAAAGCTTGAGAAATTACAATATGCTTAAATGTTTTTAAAATACATGACCATTGGCTAATAAAACTGAAACATGAAAATGAAAAATATTTTATATTTGCACTGGACACTATAAACTAAATAAGTTGCAGAAGTAGAAATCATCGAATGGTTTGTGATGAGAACTGGCAATACACAGAAAACGTATAAACAAAACCACCTGACAAAGTATGCAGAATATTACCTTCATCGCAATTTTTACAAGACAAATGTGAAATAAATCAATGGCACAAGTAATGGATTGCCGAACAACAGCTGGAGTATCATCAGCCAAAACTGTTATCAATAATGGTACAATTTGAGGCAACAAGT
The DNA here is from genome assembly GCF_002738345.1 of Cucurbita maxima. Classification (NCBI taxonomy): domain Eukaryota; kingdom Viridiplantae; phylum Streptophyta; class Magnoliopsida; order Cucurbitales; family Cucurbitaceae; genus Cucurbita; species Cucurbita maxima. Next base: position 5,254,759 of record NW_019272020.1, on the reverse strand, counting down.
CGATGTGCTTGAATCCAATTTCACCAATCATCCTACACAGTAATAAAACAACTAAATAAGTAAGAACCATTCCCAAAGCTACCTCAATCAGTCAGGACTGAACCACCTAGGCCCAGTTGTTTAACAGATCACCAGGCAAAATTGATTCATAAGAGAATTAAGATGACATCTATACCTTTTAATGCGATGGAGAGATGAGCAATCAGATATCCCATAAATAAAGGAATACCATAACACTCTGGTAGGATTTAATACGAACCACCAGCACTCATTGACATACCCCAAGATATCAATGACAATAAGCTTTAGACAGCTCAGTACATCATCAATGAATGGCATCTTAAGTTGTATCCATCAATGAATATTTCTCCAGAATATACAAAATGCACAGAAGAAATGCATAACAGTACACCTAATCTACACGTGAAATTCAGACACTTCGAATTTGAAATTTCATTCAGCTCCCCAAGCCCCAACATCACAGCAAACGAAAACAGAAAAACGAAACTGAACACTGAGAATTAAAAAAAAAAAAAAAAAAAAAAAAAAAAAAAAAAAAAAAAAAAAAAAAAAAAACTCGCATCTCTGTCGTTCCGTGAAGTGAATGCAAAAACGGACATAAACGCATAAATGAGCTTAACCTAGAGATAGAAAGGAAGCGTACTCTGTGACAAACTTGCGGATGGGGCTGAAGCGGTCAGACTGTAGCTCAAGGATACGAGGGAGGAGCTCAGTAAGTAAAACAGGATCTTCCGGCGGCAAATCATTCTTTAATTGACGCAAACGAGCAAGCTTGGAAGGTATATCTGCAGCAATCTTGGTTGAGTTAATCAGACGAGAGAGCCTCTCCTTTGAATCAACAGCCGTCATCACAGCAACCATAGCTTTCGAATGAAGAAGATGAAGAACTTCGAATTTCAAGTGTCGCTACACAGAATTCCTGATTCCGAAAAGAAGGGTGAAGAGGGAGAGTGGAGGGAGCTTAAGAAAAATCAGAGCTCGCTGCTCGTCCAGAGCGAGAGAGAAGGCCAAAGACTTATTTTGTTTTTATTGAAAAAAAAATATATAATGAAAAATAACATACTGCAGGCTGTGGGGTTCGAACCCACGCGCACTTATGTGCAGAAGATCTTAAGTCTTCCCCCTTAACCACTCGGGCAAACCTGCTGACTGTTCATATTAATGACAAATTATTAAAATAATTAAAATAATTAATATTTTATCAAAAACTGGTTCAAATGGAATTTAAATAGCTTTTTCGTTATGGGTTGCGTTACACATGAGAAAATAAACCTCTTCCACCAATTTTGCTCATTCACTTTAATTTGTTTTAATAAACATCTTAATGCAACACGTAATTTAATTATTATTATTATTATTATTACTAGTTCTAGTTGTATAATGTTGATTTAAAAAATAAAACAATTGTAAATTTTAGGTTAAATTAAAAATAAAAAAAATAAAATAAAAACTCGATATAATTTAAATTATATTTCGAAATTTAAAAATTTGTATTTCATCGGAAAATTTTAAAACAATTAATGCACATGTTTAAATTTTTTGCTATAAAAAATATCAATTTTTTCATCTATTTTAATAAATGTTGATATAAGTTGCTTGGAAAGAAATTTAAATATTAAAAGTAAAAATGGATTAAAAAAAAAATAAGTCATAGAATTAATTGGAATCATCCTCTTCAAGTAAAGGTATGCTTTTATAAATTTTAGTTTTATTTTACTAATTTTCATATTATATTGTTTTGTCCCTATTTATTTAAAATAAACCCCAATTTAAAAACTGGGATATAATATTTAAATAAACGTGATAGGTATATTAATGTATACATATACTAAGGTAATCAAACCATGGAGTGAATTCAGATTTTTTAATCTTTAAAAAATAAAAAATAAAAACATTTAATTTTTTTTAATTAATTCAGAAACTATTTTTAAGAAACACGAGATTGAATTATCAAAAAATAACGTTAAAGTGATTGATCATAAAAAAAAAAAATTATGACATATTTGTATAAATAATAGAATCACTTTTTGAACACGATACAACCTACTACCTACAAAAATTCGACATGTTTATATAACTCGAGAAATCAACACAAACCATAAAGGTTGGGTTCGATTAGATTTTTTCTGGATTTAATTTTTTAAAAATAAAAAATTTTGAATCGATTCTTGATATTTTTTTGGTCAGGTTAACCTAACTGACCTGAAAAGATTTCAACTCTGTAACTTACTTTTGAGATTATTATGAAAGTTAATGACAATTATAATCAATATTAATGATGTGTTGCGACTTATAAATGTATGAAATTTAAATTTTATGAGATTTTAATAATTAATATAATATATATTATAGATAAGTATACATTTTTAAATAATTAAAAAAAGAACCACTCTGACAATTCAATCCATCCAATCCATAAATAAAAGATTAGGTTGAGTTGGATTGTGAATTTTATTTTGGTTAGTCCAAAGGATTTTCCAACTCAACCTAGCCTAACCAAATACACCCATAATAATAAAATTGGTTAAAACACGAAGCAACCGAATTGAAGATAACTACCAAACTTTAACCATTTTCTAAGCCAAACCCAGGGAAGCACGTAACCAACGAGCCTAATTCCATATAAACTTAGCAAAATTAGGTACTTCAACTAAGAAGCCTATAAAGAACGAACCATTGCAAAAGGGAATGAAGAAAGATAAAATATTGAAGAAGAAGAAAAAAAAAAAGAGGAATGGAGGATGGGGAGAATCAGATCGCAAAACAGAGTCGTAGTTTTATTGTGTTTAAACAATCACTTTCAACAAAAGGATGGAAGATAGTCGGAGCCTGTAAGAAATGTTGGTATAAGCTTCGAGCTAACCTGAAAATATAGCTCTCGATATCATTGATCGTCGTAGAACTCTCTAAGCTGACTCGATCGTGACGACACGTGCTTTTTCAACTGACTTGATCGAGATAAATTATTTGAACGGGTAGAACAACAACATGTCATTTGATGTTGTTAGATGTTTGGGTTTGAATTCTACTATTAAAAAAATCAACCCTTTTCAATTAACTCGATCGAAAAGAAATTATTTGAAAGATTAGAACGTATCATTTGATATTGTTCGATGAAGAACGAAAGTTCATTATAAATTCTCTCTATTTTTTCAAGAATTTATTTTATCTTTTGTTGTTTTATTTGTATGTAAGATATATTAAATAATTAAAAATTTTAAAAACTCAACAAAAAAAAAAAAAAAAAAAANTATATTAAATAATTAAAAATTTTAAAAACTAAAAAAAAAAAAAAAAAAAAAAAGTTGAGTTGTGAATTCAATAGGAATATAAATTGAGGTGACATTATAAATAAATAAATTAATTAATTTAAAAAAAAATTGGTGTTAGGGTTAATTTGGTAACTTAACCTGGAATAATTTAGCCATTTAATGACATAAATTAAATAAATATTACTCAGCCGCTTCCGCAGTGGAAACCGTCCCATTGTTCTCTCCCATACCAATGCCTTACGAGAAAACAGAAATTTTGACGGAACGTCCGTCAATTTCTGTTCGACAATTTTTTCTAATTTACTTTTATACCCCCACAGAACGCGTTGTCAATTCTGTCTGATTCTAAATTCATCATTTTCGGAAGGACAAAATCGTAATTTCAACCTCTCATCCCTTGACTCGCTTCTCATCAAACAATGTCATCGGAATTTCGGAATCTAGCCCTATTTCCCTTTCCTCTTTTCCATATTTTTCCCGAGACGAGCGAGATCCGCGAAGCTCCATTTCGAATTTCGAAGCGAAGAGGACGCCTGATTGTTGTTTATTCAACGATCTCTTCGATTCGATTTCTTACTGGTTTCGAATCGGGAGTTCGTGAACGATGGGCGATTTCAATCTCGCTCTCGTAATCGTCGCTATTGTCGTCTGTGTGATTGTATTCATCTTCAATGTGTACCTTCTGATTAATTATCAGCATCCTGATGACAAGAACCAGGCGTATTTTCCTAAATTTGTCGTTGTTTTCGGTCTGTCTATTGCGTTGATATCCATTTTGATGTTACCGGCCGACGTCGCTAACCGACAGGCATGCAAGCACGCTTTGTATAACGGTGCATGTAACCTTACATTGCCGATGAAGGATCTATGGCTCGCTATCTATATCGTCGATGCTCTTCTCGTCTTCTTCATTATTCCTTTTGCCATGTTCTACTACGAAGGAGACCAGGACAAGTAATTGCTTAGAATTGGAGTCTTTTCTGAATATATTATATTCATTATGTGAGGCTTTATTTGTTTTGTGTTATCTTTGTGAAGGAGCATTGGGGAACGGATGAAAAGCGCCATGATATGGGTTGTGGTAATGGCCATTGTCTGTGCTCTTCTGTTGGGAATTTTATACGGTCAGCTCTTATGCTCATTCTTGTGGATTTTTACATTTTGTTGTTCTTACATTTCGTTTTTAACTTCGACTGTAAGAAGTATTTATAAGTTGTGACGATTATAAAGTTGAAGGCAACATTAAACTTGCTTCGATTTACGCTCATTTATTGTCTACTCATGAAAATTGGAATGTGGACTTCTTCCTCAAATTCCAGCGAACGGAAGTTTGGAATATGATTACAATGCTTTGAATTTTTGCTTTCCCTTAGAATTACGTTCTCACTATACCTAAAAAATAGCCAAGTGACGAATTGATACATTTCATGGCTTTGTTACTGTAGCATATCAACGTTCTTTCAGTTGATGGAGATGTGTATTTAAATTAGAATATTTTCTTATTTCCATTCAAGCCTTAGTTTCCGTTCGGAAAATTGCCATGCTTTTTAACTAATGAACTTCGCTGGCATATTTATCAGGGTTCGTTGGAGAAGTTGACTTTACTGTTATGCATCTCTCTTCAAACACTGCTTCTTTTCCGAATTCATGGGAGTTCTCTAGCAGCCAGCCATGCATTGGAAATGGTGCCCACCAGGTTCTACTCTTGTGTGCAAATTCTACATGTCATATATGGTTCTATTTGGTTTTCAGGTGGCAGTTTTAATTATGGATTTTCAGGCCTCGACAAATGCACATCTACTTGACTACTTTTATTCATTGTGTTGTAGTGTTCGGCATTCACGGCAAATGCTTCATCAGAGAAAACATGGACAATGCGCACTACTTTTCCCGAATATGTTGTTGCTCTTGCCACTATTGTTGGATCCGTACTCTTCTCTGTAAGTTAATTGATGGAGATTGGAAGAAACCACTGGATATCCATCTTTTTTAAAATAGTGAACAATTTAAATACAAGTACTTTTCCCTTTCTCTTATGGCCAACCGGGTTGTCTATTAGTTGGAAATCACAAGGAAGCATGATATTGAATTTATTGACAAATGTTTCAAGTAGAATTTATGTATACTGCCCATCGTGCCATATAAAGATCGCTAGTGAGTTATTTTCATGAAGCAAAACTTTTGGTGTTTATAAATTTATTACTTCTTAATCTACGGACAATTTTTCCTACTGTTTAATCTCACAATAATCAAAGTACATTATGCTGATCTTTTTTTTTTTTCTTTTTGTCTCCACTAGATATTTGGAGGTGTTGGCATTGCTTGTCTGCCCTTGGGCCTCATTTTCTCATTCGTTAGGCGTCCAAAGGCTGTTATCACTCGTTCACAGTATATCAAGGTGCTTTTTAGCTTTTCATAATTCATAATGCACATTCGTTATTATTTTAATGGTGGGATGGACTTGCTAATTTCTATCTCTCAATAAGTTATTATTTAATATCCTGCAGGAAGCAACAGAATTGGGAAAAAAGGCAAGAGAACTGAAGAAAGCTGCTGATGCACTCCATCAAGAAGAAAGAAGTGGTTCTAAGGGTAGAAAATGGCGAAAAAATGTGAAGGCTGTAGAGAAGGTATGTTTCACCCTGGACAATGTTGGTGCTGATGTTCTTTTGGGCTTTATCCTTCCTTTTATTTTGAATTTGGTTTTGGTTTTGATTAAATGCATTGTTCACTATTATCACATAATTGCTGAAGATCCTCAGCTTTTGTTAGAAGTCTTGTGAGCGTCGTTTTTGTCGGATGAGAACTTCAATACATTACTAAGTTTGATCTTAGATGTTCATTCTCAATTCTTAACGTGTATATTGTGGCATCTACTTGTTTAATTTTGTAGGAGTTGCTTCAATTGGAAGAAGATGTAAATCTTTTAGAAGAGATGTACCCACAGGGAGAAAAGGTGGACTGCTGGATTTATTGTTATTATTATTTATCTTTTCTATTGTACAATTGCACTAACTTCTATTATCTTTTTTATGAAAATATTAATATGCTGAACCACAGGCGGAGACTGCATGGGCATTGACTGTTCTTGGCTACTTGGCAAAACTTGTGTTGGGAGTTTTGGGGTGAGTGAAGTTATGCTCCCCCTAGATTTTTGTGTTAAAGCATTACATATTCTTCTTTCTTTCTTTCTTTCTTTTTAGCATCTATTTCACATCCACACTTTATTTAAAAATAGGTGCTTAACCGTGTACGATGATTTGTTGAAGAGTGAAGGAGACGACATCTTGCAATTTTTGCTATATGTTGCTAGATTAAGGGGGTAGATCATATTGGAGGTTCTTTTCCTTTTGTTTTGGTGACAAGTTGAGCTCTCGAATTTAAAATATTTGGTGGAAAGATTGATAAAATGTTGTTGTTCTTCCAAAGTCAGGAACTTGGGCTTTTACTGAAGATAGATAATGTCCACTCCACTTTTTTTTTTTTTCTCTGTTTTTCTTCACAAGTTAGTTGACCTAGTTTCCACCTGGGTATATTAAATTTCCGTCGACATATTGACATTTCGACATATCCATGTGGTTGACATCGACATAAGGGGTGAACTGATATTTCCATTATGTAGTAAAAAAGACCGATAAATCATAAAAATGGAGCAACAAAATGTCGCTACAATGAATATAATATAAATAAGCATTTAAACTTGGTTAAGAAGTGTAAAATTAATATATATATATATATGTTCCAAAAATATCTATCGACAACAACATTTTATCGATATTTCCATCGACATTTTCATAAAATTAAGGCCTTGTTTTTTTTTAATTTTTTTGAAGTAGTTATGTTCCATTGTTGGGATATCAATTTCTTAAGCAAGTATATTCCTTTTTTATTCTTTCTGTTTGCAGGTTGATTGTTTCAGTGGCCTGGGTTGTACATATCATTATATATCTACTAGTTGATCCCCCGCTGTCTCCTTTTCTAAATGAAGTTTTTATCAAGCTGGATGATGTTTGGGGTACAGTTCTTATCCTCACATTTTCCTTTCATGCTTTTTTCTGTGATAAATGTTGATATGAAGATTATTTTCCCATGTCACTAGGTCTTCTTGGAACTGCAGCATTTGCATTCTTCTGCTTCTACCTTCTTCTAGCAGTGATTGCGGGAGCCATGATGCTTGGCTTGAGACTAGTTTTTATCACAATTCATCCTATGAAGTATTTACAGTTTTCTTAGTTTTGAGTTTGTTCCTTTTTTTTGTCTGTCCAGCTGTTGATTGCTCAAAATTCACGTCACATTTTTGTTTCTCTTCCATCTATTCTTGTATACAGGTGGGGAGCCACTCTGATGAGCTCTTTCCTGTTTAATGTGGGGCTCATCCTCCTATGCTCTATCAGGTTAGGATCCTCAATTATTATTGCTTATTATCTACTATTTGTATTAGAACTTCTACGGTGGAGGCTGGCCAATAATGATCACCAATGAAGAAACAGTTTGGGGCAACAAAACCCGGGATACATTTGTGGATAAGTATGAGAAACTATCATTAATTTCAAAGGATGTACAAACAGGGATGTGAGGGGACATGGTGTCTCAAATCCCTCTCCTTAATCAAGGAGTTACAAAAACGTCACTGATTGACTTGAAGAAAAAAGGGAGAATGATTACACAAAACTCTCTGTTTGGAAAATAGAACCCCTGACCTATTCTATCATTACAAATCCTATTAGTCCCCCTACCAAATATTGAGGCTTCGGTTGATTAAAGTAATTTAAATTAGTGCCAAATAACTGACTTTTATTCTAATTGCCTGTCCCCTTCCTTTCTAGGAGCTCAATTGTTGACTGTGCAGTTTTACGTTGTGTTATGTGTCAGCCCTAGGTGCATAGCTGTAGTTTTATTTTGTGTGAAGGCACAGAAGGAACCCAGAAAGGCACTACCTTGATTTTTTTTTAAAGATATGAGGCTCTCCAGACGACAAGCACGAGATTGATTGCTTGTCTCTTTTGTGATGCTGGTGGATGAATTTAAGATGTTCTCATTAGTCTAAACTCGAGATTTATTCCTTTTCAATGAAAGTCATTCTTTTCATTAAAAGAAAAAAGTCTGACCCAAAGATTAGGAAGATCTTTGTTAAATGTTGAGCAGTTGTTATTTAGTTGTCATCTATGGCTGACATTAGAAGGGTTCTTTCTGTATCTTAATCAAGTTGTTTGACTGATTATATCATGTCTGTTTTCTTTTTATAGTGTGATTCAGTTTTGCTCCACGGCATTTGCGTACTATGCACGAGCAACTGCAGCACAAGAAATCTTTGGACACACATTGCAGTCTCTTCGTGGTATCAGATATTTGTACAAGTGAGTGATGAGAATTTTATCCACTGATATTTTTGATCCTGAATCCATGCCATCTGTGCTTTTTATTTGGTTGAATATACTTGGCTGTTGCATTGCAGGTATAATGTTTTCCAAATAGCATTCGTTGCGTTGGCAGGATTGACCTTCGTGTATTATGCTGCCTTTGTAAGCTTCCAAAACTAATGCACTAGTTTGTTCTTTAAACCCCAATTTTTGGTTCTAATGCCACCATGGTATCTCCTTTTGTATTGTAAACTTCAAGGGATGGAGAAGAAAAAAGCCTTCTGGCAGGTTCCAGCTCTCCTCATAATTGTATTTCTTGCCTCGACAAATCAAAGACCGACTAAGCCAATAAATTCTTTCATGTTCGTCATCCTTTTTAGACTAATTTGATTTGAAGGTCGTGTTCGGCGGAGACTTTCATTGTTGAATCTTGTGAAGTTGGCAGAAAACATCCAGAGAGTTGACTGACCTCCATATACAAAATGACATGGTGAGTGGTGCGACTGTTTGTACTTTAAAAGGCTTTTGTATGTATTGTTTCTTTAATTTGTGTTGTTATACATTCGGGTAAGCATGTAAAATTGAAGGTTGGTTGGTTGGTTGGTTGGTTGGTTCTTTGCACACTGGAAAATGATTCCTTAGGAAAGGCATTTCTTTGTAATATAAGCCAATTGAGGATTAATTCTTGTATCACTTCTCCGCTTTATATTTATGCCTTTATTTGTATCAGTGGACCTTCAAAATTAAAAAAAAAAAACAAGAGAATTTGGAAGCTCTAAAAATTCCATGGTTGGTTTGGCTGTGGTTTATAACATTTTTAAATTAGCTTACTGTTCGAAGAATAAATAATAATATAAGAAAAATTTTGAAAAATAATTTAAAGCTCAACAACAATTCTTAATTATAGAAACAACAATAGAACAAAGTTTAAAAGTATAAATCCAAAAAACGCTCAGCGTGGGGCTATCTCCCTCGACTACATCGTTAAGACTACTAAATCATTTTCCGAATTTTGAACCTTGCGCTCTAATAATTAAGTCCGTTAAGAGGAAAAAATTAAAAAAAAAAAAAAGAAAAAAAAAAGAAAGGAAAAAACACCCACGGACCTTATTTAAAAAAACAAAAGCCCACCGTGGGGTTCGAACCCATGACAAAAAGGTTTAGAGCCTTACGCTTTAACAACTATGTTAGACAGGCTCACATAACCCAAACAATTGGGTTCGATCTCAATCCCCTACATAATTTTTTAAATTTTAAAAAGAAATAATAATATAGGAAAAAGTTATAATAATAATTGAGCCCGACCGACCCAAAGGTCAACAGTGGGGTTCAAACAAACGACCACAAGTAAAAAACCTTATACTCTACCAATTGAGATAGACAGGTTCAAGTGGTGAAAACCATTAGATTTGATCTTAGGTCCATTGCATCAAAGTTTGAAAAACAATAAACGCCCGCCGTGGGGCTCAAAACCTACGATCACAAGGTTAAGAGCCTTGCGCTCTACCAACTGAGCTAGACAGGCTCGCATGGTCTAAACCATTAGATTCGATTTCAGGTCCACTACATCATTTTCTAAAATTAAAAAATAATATAAGACAAAATTTGAATAATAATTGAGCTTGACAACAATTTTAAAAAACAAACACCAACCGTGGGGCTCAAACCCACGAGCGCGAGGCTAACTGAGCGACAGGCTCGCATGGTGCAAACAATTAGGTTCGATCTCAGGTTCACTACATCATTTTCTAAATTTTAAAAATAATTAATAATATAGGACAAAATTTGAATAATAATTGAGCCCGACAACAATTTTAAAAAACAATCGCCCACCCTGGGGCTCGAACCCAGGACCACAAGGTTAAGAGCCTTGCGCTCTACCAACTGAGCTAGACGGGCTCGCATGGTGCAATCCATTAGGTTCGATCTCAGGTCCACTACATCATTTTCTAAACATAAAAAATAAATAATAATATAGGACAAAGTTTGAATAATAATTGAGCCCGACAACAATTTTAAAAAACAATCGCCCACCCTGGGGCTCGAACCCAGGACCACAAGGTTAAGAGCCTTGCGCTCTACCAACTGAGCTAGACGGGCTCACATGGTGCAATCCATTAGGTTCGATCTCAGGTCCACTACATCATTTTCTAAACATAAAAAATAAATAATAATATAGGACAAAGTTTGAATAATAATTGAGCCCGACAACAATTTTAAAAAACAATCGCCCACCCTGGGGCTCGAACCCAGGACCACAAGGTTAAGAGCCTTGCGCTCTACCAACTGAGCTAGACGGGCTCGCATGGTGCAATCCATTAGGTTCGATCTCAGGTCCACTACATCATTTTCTAAACATAAAAAATAAATAATAATATAGGACAAAGTTTGAATAATAATTGAGCCCGACAACAATTCTAAAAAACAATCGCCCACCCTGGGGCTCGAACCCAAGACCACAAGGTTAAGAGNCTTGCGCTCTACCAACTGAGCTAGACGGGCTCGCATGGTGCAAACCATTAGGTTCGATCTCAGGTCCACTACATCATTTTCTAAACATAAAAAATAAATAATAATATAGGACAAAGTTTGAATAATAATTGAGCCCGACAACAGTTTTAAAAAACAATCGCCCACCCTGGGGCTCGAACCCAGGACCACAAGGTTAAGAGCCTTGCACTCTACCAACTGAGCTAGACGGGCTCGCATGGTGCAATCCATTAGGTTCGATCTCAGGTCCACTACATCATTTTCTAAACATAAAAAATAAAAATAATATAGGACAAAGTTTGAATAATAATTGAGCCCGACAACAATTCTAAAAAACAATCGCCCACCCTGGGGCTCGAACCCAGGACCACAAGGTTAAGAGCCTTGCGCTCTACCAACTGAGCTAGACGGGCTCGCATGGTGCAATCCATTAGGTTCGATCTCAGGTCCACTACATCATTTTCTAAACATAAAAAATAAATAATAATATAGGACAAAGTTTGAATAATAATTGAGCCCGACAACAATTCTAAAAAACAATCGCCCACCCTGGGGCTCGAACCCAGGACCACAAGGTTAAGAGCCTTGCGCTCTACCAACTGAGCTAGACGGGCTCACATTGTGCAAACCATTAGGTTCGATCTCAGGTCCACTACATCATTTTCTAAACATAAAAAATAAATAAACTGGGGCTCAAACCCAGGACCAGAAGGTTAAGAGCCTTGCGCTCTACCAACTGAGCTAGACGGGCTCACATAGTGCAAACCATTAGGTTCGATCTCAGGTCCACTACATCATTTTCTAACCTTAAAAAATAAATAATAATATAGGACAAAGTTTGAATAATAATTGAGCCCGACAACAAATGCCCACCGTGTGGTTCAAACTCCCGACCACAAGGTTAAGAGCCTTGCACTCTATCAACTGAGCTAGTCGGGATCGTTTGGTGCAAACTATTAGGTTCGATCTCAGGTCAACTACATCATTTTCTAAACATAAAAAATAAATAATAATATAGGGAAAAGTTTGAATAATAATTGAGTCCGACAAGAACTCGTGATCACAAAGTTAATTACCTTGTGCTCTGCCAAGTGAGCTAGATGGGCTCACATGGTGCAAAACATTTAGGTTCGATCTCAGTTCCACTACATTTTCCAAATTTAAAAAATAAATACAAAGTTTGAATAATAATTGAGCCGACAACAATTTAAAAAAAAAAACGCCCACGACCACAAGGTTAGAGCCTTGCAGTCTACCAACTGAGCTAGACGGGCTCACATAGCTCAAACCATTAGGTTCCATTTATGGTCCATTACAACATTTTCTAAATTTTAAAAATAAATAAATATATATGACAAAATTTGAATAATAATGGATCACGACAATATTTTTAAAAGGGTAGAAATAGTAAGACAACAAAATCCCATCGTGGGCTCAAACCCACACGCTCAAGGTCGAGCCTTTTATTCTACCAACTAAGCTAGACAGGCTCACATAGTGTAAACCATTGGTTTCGATCAAAAGTTTACTGCATCATTTTGTAAAATTTAAAAAGAAATAATAATGTAGGACAAAGTTTGAAGCTAGACTGGTTCACATGGTGCAAGCCATTGCGTGCAATCTCAGCTCCATTACATCATTTTCTAAATTTTAAACACCCATCGTGGGGCTGAAACCCACGACCACAAGGTTAAGAGCCTTGTCTACCAACTGAGCTAGACAGACTTACATGTGCAAATCATTGGGTTCAATCTCAGATCCACTTCATCATTTTCTAGATTTTAAAAATAAATAATAATATAAGACAATTTTTGATATATAATTGAGTTCGATAACCATTTTAAAATTGTAGAAATCCACGACCACAAGGTTAAGAGCCTTGCGCTCTACCAACTAAGCTAGATAGACTCAAAACCAAATTAGAGAAGTTTTTGATACCTTTAGGCACATAGTGAAAGTGAAAGTAGGATAAAATGAGTTTTTACCTCCATGTGTGATGAAAACTTCACTAATCAGTCGAGGAAAGCCATTTTGTAGATGAAGAATGAATGTTTATTGAATCTTCTTGACTTTGAATCGTTTAATAGATTCAGTTGAAACATTTGAAACACCGTAATTCTTATCAAATATGCTTGTTAAACTCACCGAAGTCATGTCTTATTTAAAAATATATGTACATTAATATGAAAATTGTCATTATTTAATGAATTTAGATGAATAAAAACCCCATTTTGAAAATCAAAATTTAAAGATATGAAATTATATGAAATATATTATTACTATTATTATTGAATTCGGTTTGTGACATGGACAAAGGAAGTTTCATGGAAGTTTCCAGGATACATCTCACATGACGTGGACCTCAAAAAAGGCATCCACATGGCAGTCGGGTGTAAAGCTCATATTGTACGGCCTCTCTGTGATGTGGTAAAAGATTCAAATCTCCACGTTAGCGATTATTATACAGTAACGACATGTAGTTGGCAGCCTCACGCAGGATACGACAACCGACAAGTCGGCCAAGTTCATCACGGATTCGATCTCTTGCGGCAGAAAGCGACACCAAAGATCATGCATCGTCCTATCTTGTGAAGCAATTTGACGACACGTAGTATCCTCACCACAATAACTTTTTTTTTCCTTTATTAAAGTGACAACAGAAAAATAGTACCATAGTATCCAAATTTGATGATGTCAAAATTCATTTTTATCATTAAATTAATAAAAATAATTATATCATAAAAATCTAAAAATACTATAATACCCTTTATTGTAAAAAAAAATTCCCACAAAAAAAAAAAAAATATATCATTCATTATCTCAAAACTTATTAATTTTTATGTTGTTGGATGAAAGTCGCTAATTTAGAGAATGATCATAAGTTTATAATAAAAAAATACTATCTTCATTGAAATCTTTTGAAAAGTTAGTTGGGTTGGTCTAACTTACTTTTTCTATTTATTAAAATCAAATATTAAAATTTTATTTTTCTTTTCAATTACTCCTAATAATAATTAATAAATAAATAATTAATTAATTAATTAATTAATGGTCCCTTATTTTAGCAGAAAACTACAAAAATCCATCCGTATGTCAGAAACCAAAGCTTTGACAGAGTCCTTTTCAGAGTACTCTGTACGGAAAAAACGATTTTTTTTTTCTTTCATAAAATATTAATTTATTAAATTGGTTATGTAATAATAAAAAAATTATCATAATAAAAAGTTACAAAATGGAAATAAATTTAAATATTTACTAAAAGTACTAAAATTAAATAAATTTCAAAATATAAAGGTTTGTTGATATTTCAACCAAATTATTACAGTCCTTCGTAATTGTACCAATAATTTCAAATTATCGAATTTGAGTACAAATCATTCGCTCCCAAAGATATTTTTATTGATATTTTTATTGAATTGAGTGATTTCAATGTGAAGAATCTCGGACATTCTTGCAATAGCTGAGGATTGAACGGTTATAAAATCGAGCTGCAGATTGACTTGTGTTGTGAATCATCGTCTTAACTCCCATCAATGGTGGAGATGTCTTCTTGTAACAGATTCTTAAATCTATGGCTTATATCAAAGATATATGATTTAACTTAGTTAAAATATATTTAAATTGATGATGTATATTTTTCTCGTTCTTTTGACTGAATGTGTGGAAATGGAGTATTCAGTGAAATTCTTGTGGTCCATTGCCATTCAACCATTCAAATTCTAATCTCACGCTTGTGGGTTATACGAGTACAAGAGAATCATGTAAATATAATTGTTGTATAATACCCGAGCAAAGAAGGGGACGTGAGCGAATCTTAGGATAGAATGTCTAAAAAAAGACTTAAAAAGAATTGAAAGTTATTATCTATACCAACAATGTCTATCTCTTTTTTTTGTAACTTTATCATAATGACTCTAAAGATAACCGTATTTTGCTTAGACTGTTATATATTTAGTGACTACGAAAATTTCGAATCTTGGGCGTGATTCTTTTAAATAATTAAGGTTTTATTCACAAACTTAATTAATTGTCGAGGTAGGAAATTATGACTGTATTTACTTAACTCAAATGTAATTCCATTAATTAAAACACGTTTATTTTTTAATTAAAAAACTATAGGGCGGGTCAGAAATCAAATCCCGAAGAATATTAAACCACAAAACAAAGCGTAGAGTTCATGGGACATGTTCATTCTTTATGGCACGAAAAAATGAAAGCGTAGCAAGTAACATGCAACCCTTTGTCCTTTTTGAAAATGGCTTCAACTTCTTTAAAACTCTATCTATACCGATCATCGTCATTATTCACGAATTTTCTTGGAAGCTCGTTTATTATTATTATTTTTTAAATATATTATATATTTATTGATTTGATCAGAATATTCATTAATGGTGTGAAATTGACACATGTAATAACTGCACATTAATGGTGTGAAATTGATACATGAGATGTAATAACCAATGGTAAAAGATTAAAATTAGAAGAGTAAATAATTATTATTTTAAAAATCGATAATTTAATTTTTACTTTTCGTAATTGAGTTGAAAGAAAAGTAAAGAGAGAGGAGGAAGAACAAAAGCTAAGTCGGGGAAGTATGAAACGATCATAGAAGAAACAAGAGGAGTTATGAAGAAGAGAGGGACGAGGCCGTTTTTTGGAGCTGAAGACAAAAACGATCTATAGTATTAAAAATTATTTTGTATTTTTGATTCAAGTTGTATACTTCGAATAAATCTAAATGATCAATTTAAGTATGATTCAATTGATTTAGAAGAAATAAATGGAAGAAACGAGGGAACAAAAACAAGTGGGTAGAACGTGAAATGATTAGAAAAGACAAGTAATGAAGAAGAGAGGGACGGGCCGTTTTTAAAGTTAAAGACAAAAACGACCTAAAAAGATTAAAAACGATTTTCTATTCTTTTAATGGTTAGTGTAAACCGTCAATTTGAGCATAGTTCAACGAGAGAACATGTAATTAGAGAAAGATAAGCGAGGAAGGAGAGAGACATAGCTTTTGAACATTCCAATCCCCTAACCCATGTGATTCCCATCTCTTATAATAATAATAATAATAATAATAATAATAATAAATCCAACCAACATTCTGCGAATCCCAATTATTATTGAAATATATGGATTAAAATTATAAAGTAATAATTATATTTTTTAAAATTATTATTTTTATTTGGCCAAAATTAATTAATTTATGAAAATTTAGAAATTATTGTTTGAAGGTATATTGTTTGGTAATTTAAATATTGGAATATTATTTATTTCCAACGTCCAATAATTCCACCGACCAGGCAAATTTAAACTAATAATTTATATTTATTTTATTTTATGGGATATAAAATTATATAATTATCCCAAATAATTTGGTCATAGGCTTTTGTATTTTAAATTTTAGCAGAGGTGTCCCTTTAATATGAACGGAAGGGAAATGATTGATTCTTGAGGGGTCAATTTGAAAATCCCCAAGAAACTTCCTCGCAATTTCCTTTGTATTGTCCATTTGTGAGGTGGTAGTCCTAAGATATTTGGCTATATATATAACAAATCTGGGCCTTTTTGCAAATTTTTGGGTTGCTTTTTTTAATTTCTAAGAGTATGGGGGCAATATTTTCAAATTCATTATTATTTCGAGTTGTTTCTGGATTTCTATTTTTATTATTACCAAAGAAGAAAATAAAATCCGCACTTATTTTATTTTCGAATATATTTTATAATATTTTTTAATGGTTTAATTCAAAAAATAAAAGTTTCAACCATGTTATTAAAATTTTCAAAAACATTACTATTAATTTTAGATACAAACTAACTTGTTTCAAAAATACTATTAAACTTTTAATAATATTTAAAAAATATCCTTAAGTTTTAAAAAGTTTTATTAACACCTTTTATTTTTTGGTATCAAATTAAAAAATTACATTTTAAAAAATATCCATAAAATTTTTAAACTAATATTAACGACGTTTACTTTTATAAAAAAAGTTCAAACATTATTACAGCTTTATATACTATCTACAAATATTTTAATATTGTTTTTCGTAAATGTTTTTTTTTTTATTTTTTAAAAAAGTTTAAATGTGTTTTTTTTTAAATTTTTAAAAATGTTTAAGGATATATTTTAAAGTATTTTTTTTTTAAAATTTAAACGGTCGTTAGATTCTTTTGAAAGTTCAAAAGTACTTTTAAAATATAGTATTAATAGACTATAATGATTTTTTTTTAATGTTTAATTGTATTATTTAGATTTTTTTTTTAAACCGTGAAAAAATTTAAAAATTTATGAGTATTTTTCAAATGACTATAAAATATGAATTAATTAATTTTTTTTTTGTTCTTATGATTTTTTTTTTTAATATTCATCATCAACATTTTATTGGTATATTTATTGACAATTTTCATAAAATTTGAGATCTCAATATTTTTGTAAATAATTTTTTTTTATATTTCTCAAACTTATTTATTTTTCATAAACAATATTATCAATACTAATAAACAAACAAAAGATAATTAAAGGAATAAGAAAGATATATTATTTATGTTGATAAATTGGATATTTTAGCTAGGGAGTTAATATTTTTATTGAAATTAAATAAATAAATAAATAAGAAAAAAGCTGCAGAAGGTGTTCAAAATCTGTTGGAACACGTGGCTTGCTGCAGGAGTGATTTTATTCTTCCACCACAAATCTTTGCAATCCGTATCATATCATTATTGGAAAAGTTAGATTAAAAATATTATTTTAATTTATAAACTATTTTAATCAACTTATTCTTAATAAATTTTAATTTTAATTTTAATTTTTAATTTTTAATCAAAATTATGAAAGAGAGATTCATCGTGAATTAACGAGAACAATTGTCTCAATTAATATGAGACATTTCAAGGATTGTGAAAGTAGAATTATGAAGGCTTATGTACAAACGGGATAATATCATATAATTGCAAAAATACTTGGAGTGTTCGTTGTCCTTATCGATTGGTATCGGAATCATGGTCAAAACCTAGTGATGTTCTTAGATTCCGAACAAAATTAACGAGGTTTGCCTAGGGTCCTTAGATTGGATAAAAAGGTAATTGAAATGCGACAAGTAAATTGGGTAAATTTAGATGGAGAGTAGATCTCTATCAAGATCAATAAACTTATAGAAGGAGTATATCTTTGTTCGAGAGAAATATGGTATTAAAGTCAGTTACTAGACGGTATGCCAACGTTGATCCTCAAGAGAGGTGAGTTATGAGATCTCGTATCAGTTGGAGAAGAAGAATGAAACATTATTTATAAGAGTGCAGAAACTTCTCCTTAATAAACGTGTTTTAAACCAATCGTGAGGTTGACGACGATACGCGACGAGTCAAAACGAACAATATCTACTAATGGTGAGCTTTGACTGTTACAATCGAGTGGACGGACGAAGGGAGCCTTGAGACGGTTTTCGAACTCGAAAGAAGGATTGTTAGGTGCAAACAAAGCCTTGCATTTGTTAGATAGAGGACAATTATATCGATTGGGACGATACATTTTAGTAATTTAAAAAGTAAAATCACGAGAGCTCGTGGAGTCCATCATTTTCATCACTTTCTTGTCTAGTAAATTGAATTAAAGCTGGTGAGTTGATGGATTTTGATCGGATGTTTTTAATTTTACACGACAATAAATGTAACGAATAAAATTCCCTTTTTAGGCCCTACAACATTGGAAAGTTACATGGTAGTCGTGAACTTCGCTCTAATTTTGTCCTTTAGCTTGGTAATTCAATAATATTATTATTATCAAGGGACCAATTAGTTATTAAATGCAATAAAGTCACACACTTTATGCTTTATGCTTTTTAATGGCCCCAATTTTTTTTCCCTTTTTAACCTCACATTTCAAGAATATATATATGCACATGCGCATATATATATATATAAATTTAATCTAAATTTGACTAAATGGATAAAAATATCCTTTAAAAATTTTAAAAAATAATTTTAAATGAAAATTGTAAATAATTTGTTTGAACAACGTTTTAATGTCATCAACATTTTGTTCTTTCAAAATGTTTTAAAAAAGATATTAATATATATATATATATATACACGGAAAAATATTTATGAATTTTTAAAATAGTTTATAAATAATTTATGAAATGTAGAAAGATGGTTTTGTTTATATAGTGACGGTAAAAAGATTTTTTAACAAAAAAAAAAAATGTTTAATGCTATTTTTAAAATTTAACAAGTATTTTATAAATATAATACTAAGTATAAAAATATTTTAATATTACAAATTTGTCATGGATTTCGAAAAAACCGGACCGGACCCAAAATATGGTAAGGCAAAGTGTAGGCAGTTAGTTACGAAATTTCGCGGAAGGTTCTTGGTTCAGTCTATAAAGCGTTCCATCTTACTGCCATATCTCTCAGAAAACATCTGAGACCAACAGCGCCAACTCTATCTTCCTCATCCCTTTTTCGAGCCTCAAAAAAAGTTATCCCATGGCTTCCCAATCCGAGCCATGGCTCATGGAAAACGGAACCCTTAAGCGCTTAACCAAGGAGAGTCGCCATGGCCATGGCCGAACAGCCCACAATTTGTCCTCCTCTTCCCTACGCAAAAAGTCCGATTTAACCCTCGTCTCCAAAATCCAATTCGGCTGTCTCCGCAAGTTCCTCATCAATCTTCAGGAGGTCATTTTGGGAACTAAACTTTCCATTCTCTTCCCTGCCATTCCGCTCGCTATTGTCGCTCAGAGTTTCGGGTTTGGAAGAGTGAGAACCCTTATCCCTCTCTATTTCCCGTGAAACGACATGTCGTTCTGATTAATTTAATTAATTAACTAATTAATTTATGTATTTAGCCATGGATTTTTGCTTTGAGCTTGCTTGGCCTCACGCCATTGGCTGAACGTGTCAGCTTCCTGACCGAGTAAGCTTCTCTAACCTTTTTATTAATATCAAATATTTATTATTATTCTTTAATTTCCTCTTATTGTTTCCATTCGTCTTTGAAGGCAAATCGCTTATTTCACCGGCCCAACAGGTAATCGGTCGTTTATATTATTTATTATTTTTTTTATAAAAAAAAAATAGATTTAATATGGTATTAATTAATTAATGATGAAATTAAAATTTTGGTATATAGTTGGGGGGCTTTTGAATGCAACATGTGGGAATGCGACGGAGATGATAATTGCAATTCTGGCGCTCACACAAGGAAAGATAGACGTGGTGAAGTTCTCTCTTTTGGGCTCTGTTCTTTCCAACCTTCTTCTTGTTCTTGGCACCTCTCTCTTCTGTGGTGGCATTATTAATAAAGAGCAGAGTTATGACAGAGTAAGTAACACCTCTCTCTTTCATTATATTATTTTTTTATAAATCAATTTTGATGTCCGGTACCAATCAACTAAACCCACCGCTAACATATATTGTTATATTTGAGCTTTTCTTTTAAGCTTCTTCTCAAAGTTTTAAAACGCGTTCTTATATTATGAGATCCCACGTTAGTTGGAGAAGGAAATAAAAGGGTTTGTAAACTTTCCGTAACAGATACGTTTTAAAACATTAGAAAAAGCGTAGGAGAGAAAGTTGAACCTAACTGACCCATTTTTAAACTTTGGGGTAAGCCTACCAGTGAAAACCTAAATAAGACAAATATGAGTTAGAGAGGAGAACAAATGGTGTGGAAATTTCTGTCCAACAAACCTAGCTTTAAAATATTGGGAGAAATCGTAATGAAAAGCCCAAATAAGACAATATATCTAATGGTGTACTTCGAACTATTATAATAATATCATAGCCAAATAATGAACCCAATGAGTAGAGGGTGTGGCTGCTAATTTAGAGAATGATCATAAGTTTATAATCAATTAATACTCTATCTATTAGTATGAGGCATTTTGGGGCATTTTGGGGAAGTCTAAAACAAAGTCACGAGAGCTTATGCTCAAAGTGGATAATATCATACCATTGTGGAGAGTCGTGTTCATCTAACATGGTATCAGAGTCATGTCCTAAACTTTGTCGTGCCAATAGATTGGTAAATCCTCAAATATCAAACAAAGCACTTTGTTCAAGGGAAGATATTGGATGATGGAAGTCCCACGTCGTCTAATTTAGAGAATACTCTCTCCATTGGTACACTTTGTTCGAGGGAAGGTGTTGGATGATGAAAGTCCCATCATTGGTATGAGACCACATATCATTGGTACACTTTGTTCGAGAGAAGTTGTTGGATGATAAAAGTCCCACCATTGGTATGAGACCACATATTAAATCTCGAGGGAAACTGCATTTTTAAATCTACGAGTGAAAGCTCAAACATAATAATATCGGTTAACCGTTACCCGTTGAATCATATCAATTTTAACATAAAATAAAGTGGATTTAAACCGGATTATTAGGTGAATGGTAATAGATTTGAAGTAAAGAAATATAATTAAATATGTAATTTTGTTATTTAAACAGAGGCAAGCGGATGTGAACGCACTGATGCTGATGCTGTCATTACTGTGCCACCTATTGCCGTTATTGTTTGGGTACGCCGCCTCCTCCGCCTCCTCCGCCTCCACTGCCGCCGCCTCCACCCTCCACTTGTCCAGAGCCAGCAGCATTGTAATGCTCGCCGCTTACATTGCTTACTTGGTCTTCCAACTCTGGACTCACCGGACATTATTCGAAACTGAGGTACGTTCCTTCTCCTCTCTTTAATATTCTATTTTTTATTTAATAAAATTCAGTTTAAAAAAAAAAAAATTAAATTTATAAACACCCTTTCTATCCATTCATTATTATTATTATTATTTAATTTTGATTGGCTATTTTTGAAATTTAGAATTCGGCTAAAAATATAAATATTTAATTAAAAAATAAGAAAAATTGTGACAAATAACACAATTTTTACATATGGGAAGTTAGTACATTATAATTATAAGAAGGTGATGTATTTGTCACACTGACTAGTGGCTAAGGCTGTTTTGGTGGTTCTAAATGAACCACCACGACCACGACAGCAACAACGAAAGTTGACTTTATCGAAAAAATGCTACTAATTATGGTTCCGAATCCTCCACTAGAATAGTCGATTATCTGCTTTTAAATATTCAAATTTAATTTTTATATTTTTAATGAATCGTAAAAATAGTCCCAGAGTATAAATTTTAAAAAATAACATTTTCTTCGATCATCTCGTATTTTATAAAATTAAATAAAATAACTAATTTTAAGATTTATTAAAATTAAACAATAATTATAATAATAATCATGGCTTGGTGGGTTGATTTTGAACCAAGATAAACATTTATTTATTTAAATTGAAATGATTTTTTTTATTGTGTGAGAATTAAATTATTTAATTATATTATTGGAAAATTAGGAAACCGAAGACGACGACGTTTCTGGAGAAGAGGCAGTGATCGGATTCTGGAGTGCATTTGCATGGCTTGCTGGAATGACACTTCTTATTGCTTTGCTGTCTGAATACGTTGTCAACACAATTGAGGTAAATTTTAATTATTGTATATTTAAAGGGCTTTTCAGCAAAAAAATGAAATATATTATTTTTTTTTCTCTTTTAATAAATTTAAAATATAACCTAAAATTTATTATGTTAATATCAGGAAGCATCTACTACTTGGGGTTTGTCGGTCAGTTTCCTTAGTATAATCTTGCTTCCAATCGTCGGAAATGCAGCCGAACACGCTGGAGCTATCATATTCGCCTTCAAGAATAAGTTGGTAAGTATCGTAAATTTTCATTGAAATTCAAGAATATGTACGATGAATAAATTTTTAAAAAATTAAATTTATCGAGATTTATTAAATATAAAATTAAATGTTTTGTTTTTGTTTACAGGATATATCATTGGGAGTTGCATTGGGATCTGCAACACAAATTGCACTTTTTGTGGTACGTATGTGTAATTAATGAAAACTTCAAACCCCTCTTGGAAAAAGGTTGAAATTACACCAACTGACCCCTGAAGAATATGTAATTGCAGATTCCACTGTGTGTGATAGTTGCTTGGACAATGGGAGTGGACATGGACCTGAACTTTAACCTCATGGAAACGGGGTCGCTTGGGTTGGCCATTATTGCCACAGCCTTCACTTTACAAGATGGAACCTCTCACTATATTAAAGGCCTTATTCTTCTCCTCTGCTACATTATCATTGCTGCTTGCTTCTTTGTTTCCAAGACACAAGAAGGTGAGTGACTAAATTGCATGGTTCGGGTTCGGTCAAGTGAGTTTAGTTCACAGGTTTCAAAAGTCTATTTTCGTGTAGTTTTAGGGTTAAGAAGAGTTTGAATCGTGTGAATTCGTGTAGCTTGTACCTAATTTGGAGAGAGGAAAGAGTGCTAGTAAGAACTCTGGGCTCCAAAGAAAAATGGATTGTGAGATCTTATATCAGTTGAGGAGTAGAAAGAAACATTCTTTATAAGGGTGTCAAAATCTCTTCCTACCAAATACGTTTTAAAAACTTTAAGAGAAACCTCAAAGAGCATAATATTGCTAGCGGTGAGTTTGGTTTAAAAACTTTGAGGAGAACCGTGAAAGGAAAACCTTAAATAAGATAATATCTGCTAATTGTGAGTTTGGTTTAAAAACTTGGAAAGGAAACTCCAAATATGATAATATCGGCTAGCGATGAGTTTGGTTTAAAAACTTTAACGAAAACCCGAAATGGAAACCCCAAATAGGATAATATCTGTTACGAGTGGGTTTGGGCTGTTACATGCGTGCCGAGTTTTTAACGTTTTTTTGTTTTTCGCCCTTGCAGATGACAACAATGCCCCCAACTTGGGACTCCAAGCTTCAAGCCAATCAATCTTCAGAGCTTAAAGGCTAATATGATGCTTTTAAGTGGGTCAAATTGCAAAATGAGAGAGGGGTTTCTTTTGAAATCTGGTCATGAAGAAGGACCAAACAGCAAAATCAAATGGATTTGTTATTAAAATTCTTTGATATCAGAATTGGCCTGGATCGAACGCTTGCCGCCTGCCTGCTGGAAAGCTTAGAAAATTTCAAACTATGGGGAGTTTGATAAAGGCAGTTTGTGGGCTAATAATTAAGCGCATGCAATCTGCAATAAATACTTTTAGGCTTTTTATTTGTGTTTTATATGCATTTTTCGTTGTTGTGTTTGTTTTTTCATGTATCATAAGAATATGTTGGTAATGAGAATCATATCCTTTCTATTTTCCTCTCATTTTTAATTATAGTTTCAATTTTATTATTAAAATTTTAAAACTCTCTCTCAATTCGAAAATCGAGAATTTGAATTGAAATGCGGCTCGGGCGTAGTAAGTCTGGACGCCTAGCATGAAGCAGCCTTCCCCTATGATGAATTGAAACTGAGTCTGATTCCACTTCAGTCTTGAATCTTTTTTTCCTCTCCTTTTGTTCCCTTCCTGTAGCGAGGCCATTTTCTTTTTGGAGTACACGCGCCCGAGCCTGGTCCCTGCGATCCCCTTTGTGAAGACGTTTTAACTTTGAAATTTTATGATTAAAACACGGAAGATGCATCTGGTTGATAATAAGATAGTAAATTTCAATTTTTTTAAGTAAGTTTTTGGTAGCCATCTTACCCTTAGATTGCTTTGTAGTTTTGTTTATTCATGTACCATTTATTTACTCGGATGTTATATAAATTCGTAGTGTAATTCAAAATTCAGTGAAATATTTCAAAATTTGCCTCATTTTTAAACGACCTTAAATATCCATTTTTATGTTCAAAATTACTCAAAAATTTACTTTTAATCATTTAAAATTAATTTTGATTCTTTAAAAAAAAAATTAAAATAATTAAAGGCATGAACATAAAAATAATTAGGGGAGTAAGGTCGTCTTCCTGGATTGCTGCGCGGCAATTAACAAAACAGGCAACCGCCAACAGGATCACACAGCGACTGTGCGTTCATCCGTTTGTATTTGGCAGACTTGAATAAGAACCTCTACCACGTCGCTTAGCTTCAGAAAGGGCTGTCTCCGCATGTCCGGCGCTGCGCAACTCTCATTGGCTACTTGTGTGTGCGTTTGAGTCTTTGAGCTTGATTCACAGTAGAAAACTGCGAAATCATCATCAGATTTTATGTAGCTAAACCGATTTTCCGATGGAGAAGATAATGTAAAGAACAGTGTTGATCGTGCAGGTACGAGATCTTTATTTTTGTTCCCCTACATTCTTCTGTTCTGTTATCTTGAAAACTGGTGGATATTAATGGATGAAGAGAAGTTGAGCGTAGTTCTGTATGTGATGTGTCGTTGCTTCTTGAAATGTTTCAAGTTTTTTGAAGTCTTGATCAATTTCTTTCCATACTGAGCGGAAAATGTCCGAGACGAAATGTCTTAATATCTCAAGAGGCGAAAGAAAATATCGATTTAGAGGAAGCGGTGATTGTTTCTCTGCTAGTGATAATGCTTTCGGTGTTATTCCATCTGATTGTATTACTTTTTCCTTGTGTTTCTTGTTACAGAGTACACGGCCAGCGGTGAGTAATTTTTTTCGAGAAGTACGGAAATGGCGCTGAGAAGAAGTCGGTGATGTTTGCCTTAGAATTCATTTTTTACCTAACCATTTCTCGAGTTCATCTTTCCAAATTCTTATAGTAGATATAATGTATTCTTGTTCGTATTGCTATGGTTTTGCTAATATCACTCCACTGAAGCAATCTATATGCTAGATCCATTTTATGTGAATTAAAAATTTGCCTTAAACTTCCTGAGGATAGATAGAGGTTCACATTTCTTTTAGGAAAAAGCTGATGGTTGAGATAATTAACGATCAGTATTCAGCACAGTATGTAGACTTTTAGAACTGGTATACCGTTTTCTGCTTCCTATAGCTACAATAAGAGTTTCATTTTGGGAAATTTGATTCCATGAACAGGTATTTTCTAGATGATAACTACGTTTGCAATCTGTTTTTGATGAACAAACATCTCCGACATCCAATGGTCTCAAAGTATCTCATTTGTTGGAAACTAAATTATCCTGGCTTCCAGATATCATTCAAGATTTTATCTTGCCCAAGGGTGTTGAGGATTGTTGAAAGGGAGTCCACACTGGATAATTTAGGGAATGATCATGGGTTTGTAGGTAAGGAATACATCTTCATTGGTATGAGGCATTTTGGGGAAGTCAAAAGCAAAGCCACGAGAGCTTATGCTCAAAGTGGACAATATCATACCATTGTGGATAGTCGTGATTCTTAACATGATACCTAATGTGCGTGGACTTTTTTTCTTTCTCACTTTTACCGTTAACATTTCTTCATTGAACTTTTTTGTTACGTGATGTTTTCCAAGCTAGAATATTTGGGAATATTTGGGTTCTAGTTGATTCATACAACTAGATGTATCCCGTTTTACTTATTTAATTTTTCTACAATAATCTTGTACTCCCAACGATCAGGATTTTTCCAGTACTTCTAGGTTTTCCTCTTCCCTCTTTTGATTCCCATCAGTTAGAAATTGTTCTGTCATGTGAAAAAGAGTAGAAAATATGAAAAGGACAATTGGATTATCCCTTTTTGAATCCAAGCAACCTCAAGGAGATTATAAAGAAGCTTTTCAATTGTAATGAATCATAAATTGGAAACGTTGTATGGGTGTACACCGACTAGAAGATAGAAAAGAAACCGTAAACTTTTTATGAGCATGTACTTTTGTTTGTCATATGGATTACAGCCAAGAGTTCATATCATATAGCCAATGAGCATTTTGGATATGACCAACCTGTGACAAAAACATCCATTAATGTTTGCTCAAGTTGTTTGTAGCTATACAGCCAGATGATCGGCCTTTCCAGGAGAGAGAAACAATAGGATCTTTAGAAGGGTGAGCAAGACGGTAGGGATGTTTGGTCCCTGGCTAGATTCTTTGTTTTCTTTTGGGCGTCGGTGTCAAATTCCTTTTGTTATTTATCCGCTCACATTTTGCTCGATTGGGGTTCCTTAATGGGAATGCCTCTTTTTGTTGGCTTGGTTATTTTGGATGTCTTTGTATTTATCTTCTTTTTTTCTCAATGAAAGTATGGTGGATTATCAGAAAAAATGATCGATAAAGTAATATCTCAATTTCTTTTTTCAGGCAGGATCTAGTTATACCTGCCATCTTACTTTTATATAATTTTCATTGCAGAATCAGTTTCAGACAACTACTTGCGGTACATGATACTGCCTCCCCACTAATATTGTTGGATGGATGTGTCACGCGTTGGTCACATCCAGTTCCTATAATTAGATGATTCAAAACTCAAATTCTACATAATTGATAGCTGTTTCTGAAAGTACAGTTTCATTCTATTATAACGCGGTTCTCTTAGCAAAATGGAAAAGAAAAGGTCATTAACATTATTTAAACCACTCTTTTATTGACTATTTGCAGGCAGTTGGTATATGCTCCTTCTCTGGAACTACTGCAGCCGCTTCTAATGCTGCCATCAGGTTTCTTAGTGTTTTTTTCCCACAACATTTTCGTGGCATTCTCTGTGACTGAGTAATCTTTGAGCTTATCTATGTAATACTTTCATATGTACGCACCAAAAGGCCTAATAATGGATACTTTGCACATTCTTTTGTCGTGTATTGTACCCTATGCAGTCATTGGTTTATTGTTTAAAATAATTCAAACTATTGTAATATAGTCTTGTAATGGACTCTAATGTAGGTTTTGTTTATTGAATTAGCAGATGGGTCACCAAGGATGGCATTGGAGCGGTTGGACGCTTATTCATTGGTCTGGAATCATAAAGAGAAAATAATATGGAAGACTATATTGAATTTTTCAGTGAGTTACCATCCTTTCCAGGTGGACGGTTTAGTAATCTTTTTGATGATGTTCCAGAACAATGGCGCGTGTACGCAGACTTCTTGGCAGTGCAGGAAGGTGCCATTTTCCAATCTCTCAATTTAACAACAGAAATGTTGATTTTACTATTAAAACTGTAAAAACTTTAATTGTAATTGCCTATTATGCAGCACCTTTGATCTTGCTACTCCATGCATCCTATCTATTTTCTACCATTGGCTTCCCTTGGCAATCTTACTAAGGTATTTTACACAGATAGCCGTGTACCTGTTTTTTTAATTAAATTATGTTGAAAAGCATAAAAATACTCAGCTATGTTGTTGACAATTATGCATTCATCATTAGTTTCTTAAACTGAAATCAAATCTTGCTAATCGAAGGTTGAAACTTCCTTATTTGTGTATCATGTTGTGCACGAACCAAATATTTGTGCTAACTAAATAACACGGGTATCCATATTTTTATCATATCGATATACAAAAGGCACAAAGAGGCCGTCGAGATCTCACACACCGGTATCTATATTTTTTCTTTAATTATTGTTACTGGCACTTATTTAGGTCAGTGCCTCTTAATTAGTAGGGAGGTGGCCTATGGATTAGTGGGGATGATTAAGGTGGCCTATGTTAGTGGCTAGTTTCTTATTTTCCTATAAATATATGTAATGTTTTCACTTCAATGCATAGAACACAATTGAACCACTAGATCCTTCGTGCAATTTCTCCCTTGTTTCCAGTGTTCGTTTTCATTGTTTTGTTTTTGGTTACAAGGCTTTGCTTCTGGTTTGGAAAGTATATGGGAATGAAAACATGCTTTTAACTTTAAAGTGTATCTCTGTATTAAGTCATTATTTTATTTGTTCTAATAGATAAATCTGAAGCTTCTGGCTCGTATCATAGCAAGGGCTCGCATAAGGGGAGAATATAGCAGTGTATGATAATATGCGAAGAAAGAATGATGCATATATGATGCATATTTTTCTAGATGTTGAAGAGGTGAGTAAGGAGCCAACCTTCTCGACACTATCGAACCTGAAACCCACTCTCAATCGCTCTTTTTAGTGGGGAGGAATTGTTTTCGTATCCTGGACTTAAGGAAGGAAAAAAGTCCTCTATCTGCCTTGTTGCGGGGAATCAAGTGATTCTCTCTTTCTTTTTTTTTATTTTTTCCTTGTTTGGAGGAAAGAGAAAAAGAGGAACTCCCGCCCAATGGTGCTTTTACGAAAGCGCTTAACTAATAGGGCCTTTTTCTAGATGTTGAAGAGGTGAGTAAGGGGCTAATACCTTCCGTGTCGAAGCAAACTCTCCAAATTTATGACCAGCCCTTCCTTTAGTGATCTTACAATGAACATAAGTTTTTCCATTGTAAATTCGTACGGAGCTATCAACGAATTCCGACACAAATTTTGTATTTTTGTGTGAAATCCCAGCTATTTTTTATTCAACCGCTACAAGTGGCTGAATCTTGCCATGGTTAATTGCTCATTTACTTGTCAGATTCTTTTAGGTTCTCCTTTTTGTTGTCTCATTTTTTCCTTCCACCGGCCAGTCATTTATTGCACACCTCAAGCATGATCGACATGTTGGTATCTTTCTTTCAGGAACGGTTGATTGCAACAGAGAAGAAAACATACAAGTGTGGGAAAGATTTACAAGGCCATCAATTATCTTTGATGTATCATTGGAGTTAATGGATGGATAAAGATTTTCTTCCACGGTATTCTTCTACTACCACTCCCTTCCCACATCAGTTCACTGCAGTATCTTTGTTTTCGCTCGTAGCTTAACGAGGTTTTTTAAGCTAAATTACAAATATAGATTCTATAGCTCGGAGAATGTTAAAAGTTAATTACCATAGTTCAAAACTTGAAATTCATAACTATGTCCAAGTTTCCTTAAAACCATCAGTAAGAAATTCTTTTAATACAAATTTATAAGTTTTTTGAAATATCAAGTAACGTTTTAAAATTAGATATTTATCAGAGAGCCTCAAAATTGAAATTTCAAGTTTCATATTTCTATACATTAATGTCAAAAATATATTCTTATTAGAGAACTGCAAAGTTGCAAGCATATTAATGAATGAACGACTCAATAGCTACTTCTCTTTCATGTCCATTAGAGTTAGCGCGGTAAACTTTTTATGTAGAAATGCCTAATACGATGTTGTCAAGGATGTGAAAAAGGGAATTCTCCAACCCATACATTTATTTTACTATTGTTGTCATAATCTTCGACTTTAGATAGACAGACCATTACCTATCACGGATGGTTCAGAGGCTCTCTCTCTAAAAGTTCTAAAACAAAAAAAAAAAAAAACGTAATTCTATAAGACGGATTTGATAATTTTATATATTCGGTTATCAGAAGGCCAGAATAGCCAGAGATTTTATCAAATTATGACAACGGCGATGCGAGTGGAGCAGACCATTTAAACAGTAATATTGCGGAAGTGCCATACAACACTTTATCATTTGCACATAAATACAAAAGAACAGAAAACACGCAAGTACTGAAGATATGAACATACATGAGCTACTCCCTCCCTCTAGCAGCTGGGTTGGCTATTGCAAATGTTAGAAAGTTGCTTCTAATTTAATCATCCTCTTCATCATCTTCGTCCTCCTCCTCCTCCTCCTCATCGTCTTCGTGATGTTCCTGCAAAGAGTTGAGTATTGAACACGTGTTGATAGAGAAGCGAAAAACTATTCATAGTATGCAACAAGCTAAGTAGGTAGAACATAACTTTGTTACTTTCAACTTCAAACAATCAGCAGGCTTATAAAATGAAATATGTGCACATGAAACAGCAGATATGATCTGAATTTGCATATTATTAACTGAAATAGACATGTACAAGCATTGAAGCACTTGCGTATTATGTATCAAAAATACCTCCTCACTGGCATCATCCTCGCCGTTCACTTCAGATTTTGACCTCTCTAATTCTTCGTCATCAGCTTCACTAGCCTATTCCCGGATAAAAGCATGTATAAGCGTTTGTCGCAGTGAAGTTGTCTTATAAGTTTGATCAATACACAAAGTACAGAGCGCGCCTACCTTCTTGCTGTCGTATGCCCTCATAAGCTTCTCATATTCAGCCTTCCTCTTAGCCGCCTTAGCTTCATATGGTGCTTTTTCCTTTCAACCCAGCCAGTTATTATTAGAAATGAAATATTGTGCAACACCCATGGTAAGAAAATATCATTGCAGAGGCAGAAAAATACAAATGTCACACCTCTAAAAACAGAGTTTCCTTCATCAAAATCATATATACATGCAGGAAAAATGAAATGAGGGCAACCATTTTAAGCCCGCTTGAATTGTTATGTAATACACAACATTACTTACATCATGAGTCAATGATTGCCACCTCTGTCCTCCAGCTTTTCCGACCTGCAGGTGTGGAGAAAACGTTAACAATTTACTGTATATTTGCATCTCAAGTTTGTGTGAATCTTTATAACAATTTTAAAGATCACATACTGCAGATACTGCCTTCACATTAGGATTTTCCCTCTTGTACTCCTGTCTGAACTCCTCACTGTTATATAAAATTTCAAAAAGATTAGAAAATTTGCTTCAAGAAGGAAATCAAACAAATAGATTTTAGCTCGAAGACAAAATGGCAAAAGGCAATACGAACAGGAAAACAAAAAAAGCACTCGGAGGCCTCTTAGGTTTGTTGGGATCTTTCAAGGCTTTCAATTCTTTCTTTGTCGGTCGTTTGATACCCTTGTCAGCCTTGATGGCAGCCTTTCGCTTCCCAACCTTTCTGAAAAGAATAGAGATATTTATGATCCGTCACTACAAAATTCCTGTAAATGCTGTATACACACCGCCAAGTATGTGGATATTAGATTTCAATAGAACTAAAAAACATGCTGGAAATTCAATACTCCAAAAAAAAAAAAAAAGATGCCAGCCATGGATCGCAGACAATCCTAACCCAACAATTGCAAGGTTTTATCAGAATAATAAAAGAGAAATGTAGTGGGACAATGGCCAAAAAACTACCTGTCATCCACTGGCTTCAAAGCTTCTTTGGAGACCCTTGAAGTTCCCTTACCCTTGGGCCCCTTCATTATGCAAGGCAAATGCCTGTTCAAAATAACTACTTATTTAGTAGCAGAATAATGATATGGCGAGTTCTAAGAAGTGCAATAGTTTAAAAAACAGTCTACATGCACGAGAATCAGGACAAGAACAATTTGAGGCAAACTAAGAAAGCGCAGTACCTCAAATAGTCCTGACAAGAATCAATAAAACAAGATTGCTAACATAAAAATACAAGCCAAAAGTACAAAAACGCAGTGAAAGCAACCTCGAGAAACAGTTGAAGTAGAAGGAACAATAACACGATATGATATGCATTAATTGAGGAATATCCAGAAGCAAACAAATCAAGTGGAAGTCAATAGTGTAATAATACATGTTCTTGAAACATATTTGACCTTAACAAGACTAGAATCCCTGAATTTCAATTGAAAAAATCATCTCTAAATTTGACTAACTACGATCAACCAGCTACAGACAATTAAC
The DNA here is from genome assembly GCF_002738345.1 of Cucurbita maxima. NCBI lineage: Eukaryota > Viridiplantae > Streptophyta > Magnoliopsida > Cucurbitales > Cucurbitaceae > Cucurbita > Cucurbita maxima. Next base: position 5,222,275 of record NW_019272020.1, on the reverse strand, counting down.
AGTAAAAGGTACATACAAAAAGGAAAAGAAGACTCCGCAGATTCTTACGTATTACAACTATGAAAAATCACTTGTTTAATCGGGGACTGAGCTTTAGACTGAACAATAAACCTAAAATGTAATTGAATTAACACAACTTGATTCTAGAACCCTTGCTGCTACTTCTTCAGTTCACTCTCCCGTTGAAGTTGTTAAACAACTCCAGTACCAATTATTAAGATGATAAGTACACAAAAACACAACATATATAGCTCAACAACGATCATTCTCCACAGAAATAGAGGAAAAGAAAACGAACGCAACCTTAAACTCAACAAATTAGCTTCAACCGACGATAATTTTGCAGGCAAAACAAACAGAAGTAGATGAAAAGTAGAACGACGAACAAAAAACAAAGAAGAGAAGAGATCTAGAAAGCTGAGAATCGATTACCTTCGATGAACCAAGCCGTCCAATCCAAAAGGAATCGGAAAGGGAATAGAGAATCAACACCAGAGATATTTCGAAGAGAGAGAGAGAGAGAGAGAGAGAGAGAGAGAGAGAGAGTGATAGAAGAAACAAAAGAGTTCAAAAGAACCAGGGTTGAATTCGAACCGGGGAGAGAAGGAAATTGATTAGAGCAACCGGAACTACCGGTAACACATGCAACTATTGCCGCCACACGAGCCCCCGAAGAGCGACCTTTTACTGGCTATAGCCAGTGACCGATATTCTAATTTTTTAAAAACAAATAAATAAATAGGAAGGAAGAATATATGAATATGATCACAAAGGAATTATCTTTTGGGTTTTGTGGAAATGATCATTGCCGCCAAAGCGATCCCATACAGATAGCGACAAAGAGAGATTACATTATATAAATAAATATCTGGCACGTTCGACCTTCTCACACGTGTGGGATTGGGATCCTCGGTCTAGTGACCTTCCATGGTTTCACACGTGTAAGATCAAGTACGGGTTTTGTTTCTCTTTCAAAAATATATAAATATCCATCACGATTCAAATTTAAAATTATAAATTTTCGTTAATATTTTATTTTAAAATTGTTAACGCGTAAATAAATAAATATATATTGAAGTATCACTAAAAAACCTCATATTTTGTGTAGTCCAATTTAAAATTTAAATTGAAATTTGAATTTTCCCTAAAGAAAAGAAAAACGAAGTGCTAGGCCCATAAAAATGATCGAATAAGGGCCCAATTGAGGCCCAATAATGATGAGAACGGTTGCCAAGGGCGAACCGGTTTTTGGGTCACAAAATCGAAACGGCGCCGGATGATTTGGAGGTTTCCCAAACCTCAATGCCTTCAACATTTTCCCGAGAAACAAACAGCCGGTCGCCGCCGCCTTCAATTTCCTTTATAATCCCTCGCTCGGAATCCTCTGCCTTGTCCACGTAGTTCCGACGGTAAAAATCCTCGCCGATATCTTTTGATTCTTCCACTCCGTTTTCTCTTTCTTCCACTCTCGACCAAACCTCCAGCTCTCCTTCTCTCCCCACCAAAACCTGTTTTCTGAAGCAGTGAATTTTGATATTTCCACTCCCCCTTCTGCCCGTGTTTCCCATTCCCGGATTCTTGTCTTTCAAATATACCCACGGGTCGTCCCCTAATTTACGAATATCTGCCACTCCCAAATCCCCCGATTTCGAGCAGATTTTGAACAGTTTCATCGATTCCACGTCGACATCCACGTCAGCGAACGAGTCTCCGAACCTACTGCTTCGGCCCGAGCCTGGCTCGTTCGTCTCCCAAACCACGTCGCCTGACCTAGAGTCCCAGAGCCTAACGTAGCCCGAGTACCCAAACGCACCACACGTTACCGAGCTTCCGAAGAGTACGCTGGTTTCCGGTATCCACGCAAGTTTTCCGGCGACGGTGCTCTTGGCGGAGGATCCGAGTTGCCGGCCGAGTTCAGATGTGATTTGGAGAGTCGATTGGTCGATGACGAGTACGGAATTCTCTCTGTGAGCGCATTCGAAGGCGGCGAAAATAGAAGTCGGCGAATCGGCGATTGCGGTGACTCTGGCTTTGTAGATACGGGGATCGTTTGGATCTGACCAGTTAGACGAACCGATGTGTCGGCCGCTGGAGAAATTGTAATAATGAAGACCGGAAGTGGCGTCTGAACCTAACGCTGCAATCTCCGGCCAAACGCGGCGGATTGACGTGATTTCCTCCAAGTGAGTTCGAATCGTTCTGTCGTGGATTAAATTCCGATCGTAACAAGAGATCTGACCTCCGTGAGCAAGCCAGATGGAGCCGTCCCCATCGCCCGCCGTAAAAGCCGATACAACACCGTCGGAAGTAGGGCGAATATTCGCGACGATTGACGCATCGATGCCGTCAAACGACGGAGGAGAAATCGCTGATTTGAGATTCGCCTCGATGCCGTAGAAGATAGCTTCATCGAAGAGTTCCTGTTTGGAAAATCTGCGAGCCGATGAGGGCAAGCGGTTTGTTCGGAGAAGAGAAAGGAGGACCGAGAAGATCTCCGGATCGCGATCTATGAAAATCGGATTCCGATCGTCTCTCGGCCGGTTGGATAGAGCATACAAGAGAGACTCCGGGCCGCCAGAACGTATGGTAGAGACGGTGGTCTCGAAGAGCTTACCGCCGACGTTGAGCTTGATACGTTCTTGGTTTAGGGTTCTATTTGCTAGCTGTATATTTTCGTCCTCCATTAATGAAAGCCGCTTACTTCTGGCTTCAATTATCGCCGGGCGGTGGCAATTCTGTTGGTGGGTTAACAATATTTATGACGGAATTACCCTTCATCGCGATCCTGTATTTTTATCCCCTGTTGCGATTAATTTCCAGACATGGAAGGTAAAACTCGTCTTGTGTGGTAAATATTTCGATAATTTCACAGCGAGTTATGATTCTACGCCTAATGGGCCGAGCCCAAGTCTTTTGTAGCCTGCTTTATTCGATTATTCCACGTGCTTTTTTTCATATGGATTAATTGAATTAAAAAATAGGCTCCCAGAAGGGCAGCCAGGCCCAAGTTCAATCAGTTGGGCCCAAGGCTATCCAAGCCCAAAATCCATAATACTCCTTGAATACTCTATAAATAGAGTTCTTTTAAAGACTAAGGTTCTTCCGAGATAAAAGAAATCTTCTAAGACTTTTCACTTTGAAGAAACTCGTTCTCAAAACTCGTTCCCATCTCTCGAGTGAACTACACTTCTAAAAGAAATAAGTCGAGAACTAGAATTTCATATGTTCGAGATGGTACGAAACTTGTATAACTTTAAGTTTATAGTTATTCGAAGGTTTTATGTGAATATCGACCCTCAAAGTTCTACGAGCGTAAATTGATTTTTTTTTTTTTTCTTTTTGCATGAAAGTTTTCGTATTCAATTTCATAAATTAAATAGATAACTATTTATTTTTTAAAACTAGCGAAATATTTGGCTCGTGTCTTGCTTTCCGTCTTTTCTTTGTTTTCTCTCGTATTTTATACTTATTTTGAGTGTATATCATTAGTCCATGTTTATTACATATTTTACGATTTACTAAAAGGTAACTAGTAGAGATGTTCATTTTACTCACGGAGACCCATCCCGAATGGGGAGAGGATTCCCCATTTAGATGGAGAATGAAGGAGGGACTGAGAAACTTTTTTTTCGTTAGATAAATGGAATCAGGGAAGGGATTATATTCATCATCCCCGTCCCAGTCCCAGCCCCCGCCCCCGCTAAGTACAAATATATTTTCAATACACGTACACGTGCTTTTTTACTATATTAAAAAAAATAGTTAATTTTGAAACTTTATAATATTTAAACTAAAGACTATCTTATAGATTTTGTTTTTAGTGGGGTTAAAAGACTACGATGTAATAATAAAATTTAAATTTGTAGAGATTTTGTCATAGAACATTATAGTTACTGCCGTCAAATCCACAAAAATAAATGGAGAATTTCGCACAAATGGAAAATGAAATAGGTGGTGTGGATAAGGACGAGGATGGCTTCCCCGTCCCATCCCCACCCATTACTTAATTGGTTCGAATCCAAGTCGTTTGAAAAAAACAGGAACCAATTGAATATTGGGACAACCATTTCCATCGTACTTGTATATGTCAAGCTTCGTCAAACTTATCCAATTTTATTTTCTTAACATTATTTATTTGAAATCCAACTAAAAATTAAAATGTTCATTAAAAAAAAAAATGAAAATCACGTAAATAATTGCATAAACAAATCATAATTTTTAAATACTAGAAACCAAATGATCATCAAACGTAACATAAATAGTTATCAAACATGACCTAAAACATTTCAGTCGAAGGTTAAGTATGGCCTACACCTTCGATTACTGAGAAGCTAAAACTCGGTCCCGAGCACTTAGAACAGAAAAACAATGATTACTTGGAAGAACTAGAAATTGTATAGAATTCCAAACACTCTGAAAGAAAGGTGTTTTGTTATTATAAGGTTTGATTATGGTGGGCAATGTTCCATTACATAAAGAATCTCTCTTTCCATGCATAACAAACACACTCGATCACTACGAGTTCCCTCCATGTCTGCCACAAACCCTCCAATCCCTTCGTGCATTTTACCCATTACCCACTCATAAGCAGGCAAAATCTAGTGGGTTTTCAACTCATTCAAGCCTACCCACCTTTGTTCACCTTTTGTATTTTGAGCTTAAACAAACCAAAACAAATTTGGTCTCGTTTAGTTCTTATCCCGACAAAAACTCTTTAATACAAATGTATATTTTATGAGATTCCACGTCGATTAGAGATAAGAGTGTGAAAACTTTTTCATAGCAAGGCTGACGACGATATGTAATGGGTCAAGATGAACAATATCTATTAGCGGTGGGTTTGGGCTGTTATAAATGGTATCAGAGTCAGTCACCGGACGGTGCAAGACACTAGTCAAAGTAGGGCTAAAACCTCTCCATAAAGAAGTGTTTTAAAATCCTGAGGCTAACGACGATATGTAATAGGTCAAGACAGACAATATCTACTAGCGGTGGGTTTGGGCGGTTATAAATGATATCAGAGTCAGTCATCGAACAGTGCGAGGCATTGGTCGGAGTAAGGCTAGAACCTCTCCATAATAGAAGTGTTTTAAAATCATGAGGCTGACGACGATATGTAATGGGTCAAGACAGACAATATCTACTAGCGGTGGGTTTAGGCGGTTATAAATGGTATCAGAGTCAGTCACCGGACAGTGCGAGACATTGGTCGGAGTAAGGCTAGAATCTCTCCATAATAGAAGTGTTTTCACATCGTGAGACTGACGACAATATGTAATGGGTCAAGACAGACAATATCTACTAGCGGTGGGTTTGTGCGGTTATAAATGGTATCAGAGTCAGTCACCGGACAGTGCGAGGCATTGGTCGGAGTAAGGCTAGAATCTCTCCATAATAGAAGTGTTTTCAAATCGTGAGGCTGACGACAATATGTAATGGGTCAAGACAGACAATATCTACTAGTTGTGGGTTTGGACTGTTATAAATTGTATAAGAGTCAGTCATCGGACAGTGCAAGACACTAATCGGAGTAGGGCTAGAATCTATTCATAATAAAAGTGTTTTAAAATCGTGAGGCTGACGACGATATGTAATGGGTTAAGATGGACAATATCTACTAGCAGTGAGTTTGAGATGTTATAAATGATATTAAAGCTAGTCACCGGACGGTGCGAGACACTGGTCGGAGTAGGGTTAGAACCTCTCCATAATAAAAGTGTTTTAAAATCGTGAGATTGACAGCAATACGTAACAGATCAAAACGAACAAGAGTGAAATTTAAAGTTTGTGTTAATATCTTAGTGAAAAAGAAATTTAGGTTTGAAATCTTAAAAGTAAATTTCATACCAGGCTATGTTGTTAGTTGTCGCCAAAAGGTGGAGATGAAAGGGAAAGGATTTGATATAGAGATCTCATTTGGGCATTTCGTCGAACACCTTGTCTGCAAGGAGAAGAAGAAAAAAGGAGAAATGATTAGTCATTGCCATAAGAAACAAACAGAGCTCTGTTCATAGGCCTATGCCTTTAAATAATTATCCATTTTCTAAAGTGCTTNGATAGAGATAATTGTGAAAGTATTCTATGTTCGTGGCATATGAGTGAGGAAAATGTCTGTATGTTCAACTATAAAACCGATAATTATGATATTTGCTACAACTGGTCAGGTAAAAAATCCATCTATCCATAAATTTGAAAGATTGATTTTAATATTGAAATAAATAAATGTTTTTGTATGTTGTTCATGTGGGATTTCTTTTTCTTTTTCCCTTCTTTTTTTTTTTTTTTTTCATTTTTTTCTCTCATAAAATGTGAAAAATGATATTTGTTTTTAAAAAATATAAAATAAATACAAAAAAAAAAAACAGAGCTCTATTTATTTTTTATATTAAATGTAAAAGTAAATTTCACTAATTTTTTTTTAATTAGAATAAGAGTTACTAAGAGTAGGATAAAGTTAATATAAGTTTCATTTACATTAAATTTAATAAATAAAATAGAAAATTACAAGCATGGGATAGAGTGGACCATCTTAAAATGGCTATGAATGCCACGTGGAGAAATGTAGGTTGCTTACGTGGCAGGAGAATGAGGGATAAGGGAGGGGTTGAGTTGGCTTTGTTGGGCAGCTGTCTTTTTGGTCCAACAAGACTATAAGCACGTGAGAAGCACGAGGGCCCCTCAATTAGAATGTTTGTCTCCGAATTCCTCCAAACTCTAGCCAAAACCTCTTCAACTCATTGAATCGCCATTAAATGCTTTGACAAGAAGGATAATCTATGTCCCCAAAATACCCCTCTCTTCCACTAAGAATTACATTGTATACCTTATAGTGGTAATTTCAATGGTTTGGGGAGGGTGTTTTCGTAATTTTGCTTACGAACATAGTGGTCCCATGAGGTATCCACATAATGCTCGTCTATCCCAACTTTAAAATTTCATTTTAGTCCATAGACTTTTCATATTTCTATTTTGGTTTATAAACTTTCAAAATTTTATGTTCAATCCTTGAGTTTTCAAATTTTTTTATTTTAGTCCATTTCTAATAACCTTTTCTAACTTTTATTTAGTTTGGTATTACAGTTGTATTAATTTATTAGTATACATATTCAAAACAACGTCATAAAATTGTAAAAATTAGAATAAAAAAATATATATATATATATATATATATATATATATATATATATATATATATATATATATATATATATATATATATGAGATCTTACGTCAGTTGGGTAGCGAAACAAAATATTCGTTATAAGATTATAAAAACCTCTTCATAATCGACGCGTTTTAAAACGGTGAAGATAACGACGATATGTAATAGACTAAAACAAACAGTATCTGCCAGCGGTAGACTTATGCTGTTACAAATGATATCAGAATCGGACATCGAAAGATGTGCCCACGAGGACGTTGAGTCTCAAAGAGGATGAATGGTGTAATTCTCTGGTTACTTGATCATTCTCATATTATTCTCGATTAATGACTTTCATTAATTTGTCTTCTAATATATTGTCGTATAATATATTTGAGATAATTTGCAAAGATATTAGCATTTAGCTCCAAAATAGTGTGTCATTGTCTTACATATCTAGGCTAGTTGTTATGGAATTGGGTCCTCCCAATCTCTACTCATTTAATCATTCTTTGTAATGGTCTCAATTTCATTTGACCACAAGCATCTAAATGGGGCTATAGGGTTCATATTCCACAAACCAACAAATGTGGCTATAGGTTCTAGCCTCCTCCCCACCCTCGTTCTTCACATACTTAGTTTATAAGTTTCGAAAACTACGCACCGTTAAATTTAAAGTTCGAATTTACATAATAACTAGTAGAAATATCCATTTAAACCACGAGACTGGTGTTATATAGGAATCCGTCCTAAGCGGAGCGCCAAATCTACATTTAAATGGCAAATATGGAGGAGATACACGTCACCCGTATATTACGTATTAAAGACTACTTTATGATATTTAACTTTAAATATTTAGAAATTATGTTTGAGCATTATATTATTCCTTCCTTTTGAATTATTATTGGATTTATCATAATGTTTTACATTTAAAAAATAATTGTCGAATGGAAAAAATTTCCTGCGAGGAATTTCTGACCCGATTTCCATGAAAATAAATGAGAAATCTCGTGGAGATATGAAATGAAAAAGGAGGCATAGAGTTTTTCTCGTCTCTGTCCCATAGACATCTATAATAACTAGCATGTTATGAGATCGCTCGTCGGTTGGAGGGTGAAACTAAGCACTTCCTATAAGAATGTGAAAACTTCTTCTTAGTAGACGCATTTTAAAACCGTGAGACTAATGACAAACGTACAATATTTGCTAGTGGTGGGGTTGGGCAGTTGTTACAAATGATATCAGCCCCTGAGGGAGGAGGATTGGAGATCCCACATTAGTTGGAAAATGGAACAAAACACTTCTTATAAGGGTGTCTCTCCCTACTAGATGCATTTTAAAACTGTTAGGCTGACAACAATACGTAATGAGTAAAAACGGACAATATCGGTTAGCGATGGGTTTAGGCTGTTACAAATGATATCAATCTTAAGGGAGGAGAATTGTGAGATCCCACATTGGTTGGAGAATGGAACGAAACACTTCTTATAAAGGTATGAAAATCTCTCCCTAATAGACACGTTTTAAAACCGTGAAGTTGACGACAATACGTAACAAACGAAAACGAACATTATCTACTAGTGGTGGGCTCGAGTGGTTACAAATGGTATCAGTCCCTAAAGGAGTGGTTACAAACCTCGTGAGGCTGACAACAACATGTAACGGGCCAATACACTAGAAATCAAGCATTATTCGGTATTAAAACGGTATTAAGAGTGAAAGAAGGTAGGGAGGCAAGTAGGGAAAGAGGGTATTGCAAATGGGAAGCTAGCCAAGATTCCAAAACCCTACAAAGAACTCAGAGCCACACAAAGTAAGATTATAAGAAACCCATACAAAATTTTGAAACTATGATTGCCAATTTGATGTGAAAAGATTGATGAAGTGTTAGTGTATTTTCCCATCAACAGAAAAGAAAGCAGTTGATATAGAATTTGAATTGCTCTCTTTGTTGATTGGCATTGGTTGGGCGTTGGTTGTGGTGGACAAGGATTTTTCACTCATATTCTCCTCTTACCAGACAAGTGAGCGACAGATCACATTGGAGTTTGCAATTTGGCAAGAAGAAAGTGGATTCATGACATGGAACACCTCCAAACTTTTCTTTAAGGAAATTGGATGAATTTAATGCAATGCTTCTTTGTGTAGGGTCCCTTTGTTTTTAGGGTTTTGTTTGTCAAAACGTTCACCCTTCTTCTTCGAATCCCGCATCGATTGGAGAGAGAAACGAATCATTCTTTATAAGGGGTGTGAAAACTTCTTTCTAGTAGACGCGTGTTGAAATTGTGAGACTGATGGTGATATGTAATGGCCAAAGTGAACAATATCTGCCAGTGGTGAGCTTGAGTTGTTACAAATGGTATCTAAGTTAGACATAAGATGGTGTGTTAGCAAGGATGCTCGCTTCCAAGAGAGTGGATTGTGAGATCCCACGTCGATTATGGAGGGGAATGAAGTATTCCTTATAAGGGGTGTGGAAACCTCTCTCTAGTAGACGCGTGTTGAAATTGTGAGACTGATGGTGATATGTAATGGCCAAAGTGAACAATATCTGCCAGTGGTGAGCTTGAGTTGTTACAAATGGTATCTAAGTTAGACATAAGATGGTGTGTTAGCAAGGATGCTCGCTTCCAAGAGAGTGGATTGTGAGATCCCACGTCGATTATGGAGGGGAATGAAGTATTCCTTATAAGGGGTGTGGAAACCTCTCTCTAGTAGACGCGTGTTGAAATTGTGAGACTGATGGTGATATGTAATGGTCAAAGTGAACAATATCTGTCAGTGGTGAGCTTGAGTTGTTACAAATGGTATCTAAGTTAGACATAAGATGGTGTGTTAGCAAGGATGCTCGCTTCCAAGAGAGTGGATTGTGAGATCCCACGTCGATTATGGAGGGGAATGAAGTATTCCTTATAAGGGGTGTGGAAACCTCTCTCTAGTAGACGCGTGTTGAAATTGTGAGACTGATGGTGATATGTAATGGTCAAAGTGAACAATATCTGTCAGTGGTGAGCTTGAGTTGTTACAAATGGTATCTAAGTTAGACATAAGATGGTGTGTTAGCAAGGATGCTCGCTTCCAAGAGAGTGGATTGTGAGATCCCACGTTGATTATGGAGGGGAATGAAGTATTCCTTATAAGGGGTGTGGAAACCTCTCCCTAGTAGACGCATGTTGAAATTGTGAGACTGATGATGATATATAATGGCCAAAGTGGACAATAGATGCTAGCGGTAGGTTTGAGTTATTACAAATGGTATCAGAGTCATACACCGGGCGGTGTATCAGCGAGGACGCTGGCCACCAAGAGGGGTGGATTGTTAGATCTCACATTAGTTGGAGAGGGGAACAAAGCATTCTTTATAGGGTGTGAATACCTCTCCCTAACATATATGTTTTAAAATCTTGAAGCTGATAGTGATACGTAACGGGCTACAACAAACAATGTCTATTAACAGTGGGCTTGGGCTGTTACATAGAGTCTCGTATTGCCAATTAAGAGAAAGATCATATGTATATAAGTTACAGACACTATATTTATTGGTATAAGTAAACTCTTTTAGGAAATCTGAACAAGGAAAACAGTTTAATATATATATATATATATATATATATATATATATATATATATATATATATATATATATATATATA